>NW_026262750.1:0-301450 GCF_021869535.1 Mytilus californianus
CTTCATTTTTCCCATTGCATATTTCTGAAAATAGTTGCTACCATACTATAGAATAGAGGGACACATTTAAATGTTTTAAACAATGACATCGTTTTTCCAAATATTACTTCATCGAAATTTGCTTGTTTTTTTATAATGACCCGTATATCAAAGCTTGTACTTGTTTCTCCTTTCCATTTTACTGTTGATGTTACGCCGCTATATAGCTCCTCGATAATGTTCCACAAATTCAGATTTAGCCCGTAATGATATAGCCTGTCCATCAGTATTTCGTGACTAACAACGTCAAATGCCTTTTGACTGTCGAGTGTTGTGACAATAATGGTTTGCTTTCCTGAGATCTCTGAGCATGCCTCGGAAAGTATTAGGGCTGCCATGTTTGGTGATAATCCTTGTGTAAAACCAAATTGTAACGGAGATTGACCAGATTTCATTAGGTTGGCTTTATCCAAAATGATATATTCAAATACTTTTCCAATAACTGATGTAACTGTTATGCCACGGTAATTTTCTACCTCATAGAATACTTTTCCTTTCTTCAGAATCGGTGATACTGTTCCGGTTTTAAACATTGATGGTACTTTTTCCTCTAATAGAATTTGATTAAATGTTTCTTGTAGTATTTCTAGCAAGCTTTCCCCAGAGTGTTTCAAATGTTCTGCGGCTAAGTCATATTCGTCTGCTGCTTTCTTAGCTTTGAGTTGGTTTATAGCTTTCCGGATGTCTTCCTTTGTTATGGTAACTTCTGAGTTGGTTGAAGTCTTTGCGATTTCTTTTATGATCTTACATCTTTTCTTACAGTTCAGAAGTTTTTCGTTGTTGAAATTAACGTTGTCTTTTGGTTGGGCCAAATCTTCAAAGTATTTTGCTAGTAATTCACATTGTTCTTTTTTGGATATAGCTTCTTCCTTTCCCATTTTTAGAAAATCAGTGTCCGATTTTGAAGTTTCTGATCTATTTCTTCGAATAAGTTGGTGGAATATTTGGTCATTTGGATTTTCTTCAAGTTTTTTAATGAATTGTTCTTTTTCTAATGCAGTTTCTTTTCTCTGTTGTTTTCTGAGATTTCTTTTGGCTTCCTTTTTTTCTTTAAAGAGAAGATGGTCGTCTCGTGGTCTTCCTGCATCATTCCAGAGTCTATGTTTGTTTTTGCTAATTCCAATCAGTCTTTTAACATCAGGGGAAGCTTTTCTTTTGGGTCCATTTAGTTTGATAATTCTTGATGGTACTGCTAGTTTGGTAGCTTTGTGTAGAATTCCCATGACACATTTTAGCTTATCATCAGCAGTAGTTTCATCGGATGAAAGGTATTGAAGATGTTTATCAATCTCATTTATGTATATGTCTTTATCCATTTCTTCCCATATTAATTTATATGCTACTGAATTTGTTTTAGATTTACTGTTCTTCTTTATTTCTAGATACAGATTTGTACATGTTTTTACTGGTACATGGGTTGATGTGTTTACTGGATCTTGACTGTATATATTGGTTGATAGTAAGATGTCATTGTTAGACAGAATATAGTCAATTTGAGAAGTAGCTTTTCCATCTGTGAGAAAATATGTCGGTTTGGATTGGATATCTCGAGTTGGCTTTAATCCATTAACAGAAGTAAATTGTTTGAGACTAATATCATGCTTGTTGTTTCTTGTTGATATTAATAACCCATTTAGATCTCCACATAAGATGATATTGTGTGATTGATCATATTTGCTCTTGATGTTAAATATGATGTCAAGGCATTCCTTATATTCATCCAAAGATTGTGCTGCATTTGTTGGCATGTAGGCATTTATGAGGCAGGTTGGTTAAGGTACTGACATGATCTCTATTGCTATAATTCTTTCATCCTCCGACTCGTACGCAAATTAATACACAATGTTGGAATGTTGTCAATGGTGCATTGTGCATGCCCCAATGTCAAGAAACTCATTTTTGATATGTATGGTCATGTATGAGGATCATGAAATTAGACATAGTTTTTTATTGTGTCATCTCTATTTTTCCCTGTCCTCGAGAACACCTTACTTTGTATGGTCAAGTCAGGGGCGTTTCCAGGATATTTGAAAGAGGGGGCGTATAATACAATTTTTTTGGACCTTTTTTTGGCTAAAAAACATAAAATTAATGTGAAATGCACTAATGTAACGGTTCCTGACTTGGAGCATGTATATTTTATAGTTAAAGTGTCAGGGTTTGATATTTGTTATGCCGAATTCTCTCCATTAATTGTCTATGGTATATTAAAATGATTGGATGGATCAATCAGTAGACCAATAACGAGAAATTCCAAATTCTAGGGTATAAGGCGTTACTTTACATTTCAATAGTCCTAGGCCAGGATTTTATGAACGGGAGGCGTAATTCCGGTTGCCCTGGTATAGGGTCCATTGGGAAGGTCAGAAGCTCCTGGATTTCAACAATTTGGCATCAAATTATGAAGTATTATAACAGACTCCATGATAGACAAATTGGTGAAAATAGTCTGCCTTCGGATCATTCAAATTATGTATTGATTAACATGTAGATATCAAATCTTTGGAAGAAGTTGTAAATTCAGTTAAAAGGTTATATGAAATGGGCATGAAAAATGAAAAATAAATCTTTAACGATAACTTTTTCTGAACTTTTGATATATATATATATAGAAGAAGCAGAAGATGCTTTATTTCCATCAAATGGGCTCACAAGGAGCATAATATAATATCATTATAATATTATTTTTACAAATATAATAAACAATACAGTATACATAGTTACAAACACAAATAAGAAACAACAGTTTTCACATATTCGTATATATATAGGAGTATATATAAAACCTTCGTCTCAGGCACATCTCTAGAAAGTAAAAAAAAAAAAAAAAAAAAAAAAAAAAAAATCAGTGAGTAGGCTAAATATATCTAGCTTAACTGCAGGAGGCACCAAGGGACGGTGTTATATGGCATGGTGGGTGCATATTAAAATGTGTATCGGGACATTAACATGATTAATGATATGGTAAGATATTGTAAGAAGTTGCACATAACTGGTATGTCATCCTCGTGCCTGGTGCAGAGGAGTCAGTACTATTTAAAGTGACACAACTGCAAGAGGCACCAAGGGACAATGCTAATTGACATGCCAAAGTGCACATATTACGAAAAGATAAAATATTACCAGTTTAATCAAAAAATATCACAAACAGAAAGGTAATAGAACTTATACGATGAGTCCTGTACCCCACCATGCCAACTTCGTGCCTAGTGCAGAAAGCCTGATTTAAATATTTATCTTTCAAGTTATATTTTGTCTTCATCAACTAACTGACAGACAGATATCAAGATATCAAGATTCTCTACATTAAGAAGCCATATCAGTTTTTGGCTAGGAATCAAATGCGTAAAGTTTGGGCATAGTGAGTTAATAGTGGAATTTAAACAATTTCTCTTGTCTTGAGATGATGTACACGAAAATAAAAAATGTTTTTCATCATCAACTTCATTTGAGGTGCACCTGAGACATATTCTGTTTTGTCGGAGAGTACCCTGATATATATATATACCCGTTTTGTTAAAATATACCTTTTCAATGTTTTAGTCTTTTGGAAAATGTTGTTTGTGCTGTATTTAGACCCCTTTTCCAAGAAATTTGTTTTGCGTGCACACGTATAAAAATTGCAGTTTTTATCCAACGCAATCATAGGTTTGAACGTTGTTTTCAATTTAGTAGATATAAAAAGATGTGGTATGAGTGCCAATGAGACAACTCTCCATCCAAGTCACAATTTATAAAAGTAAACCATTATAGGTCAAAGTACGGTCTTCAACACGGAGCCTTGGCTCACACCGAACAGCAAGCTATAAAGGGCCCCAAAAATTACTAGTGTAAAACCATTCAAACGGGAAAACCAACAGTCTAATCTATAAAAGAAACGAGAAACACTTATGAACCACATCAACAAACGACAACTTCTGAACATCAGATTCCTGACTTAGGACAGGTGCAAACAGTTGCAGCGGGTTTAAACGTTTTAATGGTACCAAACATTCACCCTTATCTGAAGCAATAGTGTAACATTGTATTTATAATACTCCGTTCTAGATAGTCAAATCTGACCCCTTCCAATGCAAGGCGAAAAAAACATAACCCCATTTCAGACAATTTAGCTGAAAATGCAACCCCGTTTGTCGGAACATACCCGGTATCATATACATAGCGAGTATCCCCCAGGTAGATGTAGAATGCATATGGCCATTGGGGAAGTGTCACACAAAACAACCATTTCATGTATAGATTTACTTACCGCTTTGGTTGTTTAAAAAAAGGTGTCCAAGTCACCCATCGGATGGGGGAATCAGTATAAAAAGAAATCAGAGTATGTGTTTAATTATTGAATATGATAAATTGCCATATTCAATACAATATTATATTAGCAGATAACGATAGTTTTTTTTTGTTTTTTTTTTGAAAAGGGGGGCGTACGCCCATTACGCCCTTACCTGGACCCGCCCCTGCAAGTGGATAACGTAAATATTTTAAGGTGACCTGGAAAACGCGTTAAGTACATGTAATATTGTTTAGAGGAGGGAGTGTATCTCTCTGACATTGTCAGCATCCCTTCTTTTTAAATTTGTAGAAGATCGCCAAATACTTAGAGGAAACAGATACCCACATGTGAAGGCATAAGACAAGAAAACTAATGAACCTGTGTACATATATCTGGCCTTAAATATTTGTCTAAGTTTTGCTATAAAATATAATATAATATGTACAAAATTAATAGAAATCCATCAAGTGTCTTGGTTTTTTAACAGTTCTCAGTACAGTCAGTACAATTTCCTCTTCCTCAAACGTCTCGCTAACTTTTTCATTGATTGTCATTGTATCAGTCTGAAGAGAGCTGGTCAGCCTATTGTAAATCTCCTCATCTAATGTATATACAACCTGACCAGGTAACAAAGGGGGTATTACACTTTCTAATATACAATTACGTGGTATATCTCTTTGCATGTCTTTATGAAATTCAAGGATTTCAAAGATTTGTCCATTTATTAGAACATTTAGTATCCAGTTTTTTCGTTTTTTTACCTCTTTATTTTTTTTTCAACATTAAAGTTCATCTCCCTTGATAGTTCTACCTCCTTTCTCCCGCCCTTTCTCCTTTCTCCCTGTCTCCCAATACCCTTTCCTCCTACTCATAACCTGGTGCCTTTTGTAACTTGAGGTTTCTAATCGCTGTTTCGATTTCAGCTATGTTTATTCCCCTTTCTGGGAGGAGGCCATTATTTTTCGCACATGACTCGAGTGTGCGATCTACGAATTCAGTCACGTAGGCCTTGAAATCACTATAAAATTTAGCGTTTTCGGTTGGTCTATACACGTCTGCATAAAAGTCAGCAAATGCATTGGAAATATCTTCAGGAGATTTACACTGTCGGTTGTGATGCAGTATTTCTGAAATTTGGTTGGTTTTGCGGTTTTTCTGATGGAATATTAAGCGCAAAAAGAGTCTAACATCACATTCGGCTGCTTCGTCGATTTCACGGTAAGTATTATCCATGTAGATGTTATATGCAAAACGTTGACGATTACGAAATTCGTTTTTCACAGATTTGTATTCTTGAAACATAGGAAGGAAAGGACTTCCCTCGGGGTCTGCCATGATTAATCCATGTCCTGCGAGCTAAGCGTTCCGCTTTGTGGGCTTGTTTTACTTCATCTGACCAGTACGGCTTAGCCACACAACATAAAAGGTAAACGCTTATTTCAGATATTCAGTTAATAATTTTCAAATAAGTGTGATCCCAGGAAATGATTCAAAAGGCAAAAATTAAGTGTAATTAAGGAATGACTGTAATATTTTTTCTGTCTATGAAGAAATAACATCAAAAATGTGGTGCACACTGAATAACCCGCGTATGTTATTTCGAATAGACAGAAAAAATATTACAGTCATTTCTTATAATTTAATTCTAAATTCCATTTTAAACCGGAGTAAACCATGAAAAAACGTTGATGACGTCACATCACATGACAAAATTATGTCTATGAGCTGATAAACAAAACAACGTCAGCCAATCATAAGACGCGTTACATCCAAAATTAAATTATAATGATATGTATGTGTAAAATTGAAATCCTATTTTTCATCATTTGACAATTCCTATTCATATATTGAATCCACTATTTACACCAACCACTGATGAATTACATTCGGATTTCGGTCTTAGGTATCCGCCCTTGTCTCCGAGAATATTATACCCAAACAAGTTGTCAACATCCGTTTTCACACTGTTCAAAGTGAAACTCAAATTAAAGTGTTATTCACAATCTCCGTGGAAAATATTGACGCCATCACTTCATGCTCAGATAATGGAACATTGTAAACCTTTAACAGCAAATACGGAACAAAATGAATCAAATTTGAATGCAAGGACGATACTATACATGAAATTTGCTGAACGTCTCATGGCAGGTTCAAATCAAAAGTCCATGTACCAAATCATTAGCATGTGAGACACATTCACTTTAACTCTTGGCTACTTTATACCTGGTCTAATAAAAATATATTCGTCCCGTTTCATACATGTACACCAAAATTTGATATTTATAAAAACTTCCATGAACATAAATACAATCCTGATCCTGATCAATATATAGTTTGACACAACTGGTCTCTTTGTGCTAGCTTGTTTCAGCTAGGTACTGTAGTTTCTCTTAGTGACACGTTATATACTTAGATTTATTTTACAAAGGAAAAGCTATCACAGGCACTTGTTTCTGTCAATGTTCGCAATTCATACTCGTACACAAAAAATAGTTTTTATGTGGGTGGGTAGGAGGAATTTTTAAGGGACATAGGCCCCCTTTATTCATTTTTTTATTTTGCTATTATGACTATTAATATATAATAATTTATTTTCAATCTTTACACAATTATTTCCCACATTTTATAAGACAGAATATTCATTTTCATACTGTGTCAGCAATCTTGAGTAATGTTTATTTTATGTTCAGTTTTATCATAACATGGACATGTACCAGATCAGAATATTCATTTTACCATAAGACTCCTGCTATTAACCAATCACCCATTAATTTGAAAGCTTACACATGCATTACATGTACAATGTATCCCCCAAATCTAACAAATTTAAAATGCCTGTTGTCTGTACAATTTCTTTATATCTGACATGTTATATTCTTCCAATAATTATATATACAATCAAATTTATTAGAAATGAAAATCCATTGACAATATTACTTTCTCAAACTACATTAATAACGTCAAATTCAAGTTGTCAATACGGTCTCGACCGTGGTAACCGGTGGTTCCAGGATTTAAAAAAAAAATGGGTTGTAAGTGACCTCAAAATGTATAAAATTTCAGTATGCATTGTACGATGGACATGTTATGATGTTTATGTCCAGTATTAAATATAAAAATGTTATCAAAAGGTTTGGTATAACATGAATTTGCTCCATGTTAAACCTAAAAATTATTATTTAAGACTGAAATGTTTACTTTGCCTGTAAATTTTATGTATTGAGCAAAAATCCTGGGGGCATAATTATTTATAATACTTAATAAATACATGTACAATGTACATGTATTTTCTTGGTTATTCATTTGGCAAATTTGTATTCATGTGTTGATGATAACAATGCAAAGTTTAATTTTGCTTTGAATAATTTAGTTTTATACATTTAGTAATTGTATGTACATTTGCTTTATATTTACAGGATGGAGAAAGATGTTCACTATGGATCAAAAATTCAAAACAGAGGACTTTTTATATACAAACAAAAATACTTGTACAACAGTAATCAAATGGAATGTCTATGTGATTGCAACCACACATTTTAATGGAGTGATGTTGAAACCTTATTTTTGTTAATAGAAAACAATAGGACTACAATATATTACTAATTAGGGGTGAGTAATCAAAAGTGTTAGTTTAGGGTATTTACAAAAGTGTGTGCTATGATTTCAATCCCCAAAATATGAAACAAAACATAATATACATGGTATTCAAACTGTTTTCATAAGGAAACAGACTGAAAATATTCTGCATTTAACAGTCAGACATGAAATATACAGATGCATACTATGATATGTTGTCCTAATAAAGGGAGGTAATATTTGTATTGAGACAATATTTCATAGACAGATTGTCATGAAATTTTGTCTCATGAAGGGGAGGTTATCAACATATATCATGTTGGATAATGATATCATTAAAGTTGTTTATTTGATTGATAATTACAAATAAACACAAATTAATAAATAGATACAGGTATTGATATATTAACAGAAAACTATTTTTGCTTATCATGGATGGTATTAAAGGAATACAAAACACTTTTAGAATATCTCAGTCATAAAGTTGTACCGGAAGGAATTTCTGAAAATCAGAATATACTACATTCATTGTACTAAATAAATCAGAAGAAAGGCTAATTCCTTTTGTTGACTAAATAATGATATTTATTCCAAATGTTTTGACAAGAAAACAGATGATGTTACAAAAAAACCTTGTAATTCATGAAGATAAACTTGAAAGAGTTACACTCATGTACTGTACTTGCTTAACAAAATAATTTCAGTTATATAAATTTAATAAAATGCTTCGCTGAGCGTAGCTGGATACAACCGCAGATGTCCAACCCTGAACAGTTGGGGGGAAAATGGACACAATATACGCGCTTGATACAGGTCTGAATTTGGATTGTAATTAAATATTTGATACATAATAGGTTTCTGACACCGAATAACTGCAGTCAAAGAACTTAGAATTGGTTATATGATTTGAGTTTATATTCAATTTTTTGCTTTTTGTGCAATACACTATGCTGTTGTGAATTGACCCCCCTCCCCCCAAACAAAAAAAAAAAAAAAAAAAAAATTACCCCCCTGTTTTTTGGCTTTGTGAAATACACTATGCTGTTGCGTATTAACCCCCCCCCCCCCCCCCCCCTTTTTTTTTGCTAAAAAAAATTATTTGAAGAAAATTTCTTTTTAATTTCTGAAATCTGAAATGAAAAAAAAAAATTGCCCCCCACAATTTCTTATTTACCCCCCTCCTCCCCTTTTCCCCCCAAAAAAATTGTTTCCCTCAAGATATGGTCATAATCTCAATTCAAATTTCCAATGGTGTTTGCAACCATAATTACCAATTTAAATACATCATAAAAGTCTTAAATAGATAATTTAAAAGCAGTGTAAGGGAGGTAATCCAACATTGTACAATTTTGTTTTTGGATTACCTCCCTTACACTGCTTTTAAATTGTCCATTAACCAGGAAACCCTTGTTTTTTCCCCATAATTCCTAAACGGTTTGAGCCATAACCCCCCAAAGCCAATCCTAACCATCCCTTTGTGGTATGGAAACTTGTGGTATAATTTCAGAGAGATCCATACACTTAAACACAAGTTATTGTCTGGAAGTTACAAAAATGATTATTTTTGGCCCCTTATTCCTTAACTGTTGGTATCATAACCCCCAAAATCAATCCCAACCTTCCTTTTGTGATATTGAACCTTATGGTAAAATTTCATAGAGATCCATTCACTTAAACTAAAGTTATTGTGCGCAAACCAATGTGTCTTCTGACGACGACGATGATGCCAACGTCATACCAATATACGACTGAAAATTTTTTTTGCGGTCATATAAAAAATGAGCATGTTGCATGCCTGTGTAATGTTTTTACTTTTATAATAATTTGATTGAGAAATGTTTTGATGGACAGTATTTCATAGTGAACATATTGTACTCCATGGAATATTGTCGGTCGGACAAAATTCTATATAAAATATTGTCCGTGGACACTATTTCATAGGGAAATATTGTCATGGACAGAATTTCATAGTGAAATATTGTCCAAATAGGGGTGTCCCCTTGAAAAAATTTCATGGACAGGGACACTATTTCATAATGAAATATTGTCCTAGACAGTATTTCATTATGAAATAGTGTCCACAGACAATATTTTATATGGAATTTTGTCCGATGGACAATATTTTATGTTACATATAGGTCAAGTAATCCTACGCAGACTTTAAGGCCAAATTGTATACTTTTAATAGTTTAAAGATTTTATTCTATAATCTATGCTGTATAAATGTCAATATTGTTTCATTTGGATTTAACACCTAATTTTAAGAATGAAGGGTACAGTAATTTAAAATTAATTTATATGATCAAAAATAATATAAGGGAAGTAACTCTTACATGACGTACATCATATCCTGATAATCCTTGATGAAGCGTTTTCATAAATTTGACCATTTTTTTAAGTTAAGAGAATGACTTGAGCAGACCATATTGTTGTCATACAATGTAGATGGCCATAATATTGAAATACAGTATATTTTAATTATCATTCTTCATTACTTTTTGATTGAATTAACAAACTTAATTTAATAAGAAAATATTTTCTCAATTTCAGTACACAACAAATCAGAAGAATAATTTTACTGGAGGATACAAATTTTAATACCTGGAAGCAGCAATTTATATGAAATTTGTAAAGAGAGATATATTCACGTACAGAGTGGAAAACCCCACCAGATAACCCAGTTGAACTTGGTTCAAGTGATTATTAGCAGACATTTTTGTTGAACTAATGCAAAATTTAATAAATGAAACTTTAGCCGACTATGAGCTCTAAAGTGTTGTAAATAGAGGAATTTTAAATATGTGAGACCCATCAACATTAAAATGTGCATAAGTGAAATGTAACAATATTTTGTAAAAAAAATTAGATTATTAACTCAGTTGTTTTCATAAAATTTTTTATCAAAGCAATATCACTTTTATATAATCAACATGATTAATAAGATTCCATATGTTTTATTGTATACTTTTAACAACCGAATATATCTTCCCTCTGGCCTCAAGTGTTTCCCTTTTATTTTGCATAAGTGTAATTAAAAGAAAGCTCCCTTTTGCTTTTGGCGAATTCAAGTTTTGTCATTCCAGAGTTATTGGACTTTATTCATGAAAAGTTAGACATTTACCCAAATGTTGTAGAAGGACTTATGTATGCTTAGATTAATTTCCTTGACTTTTGCCCTGTTGTTGAGATTGAGTGAAAGAATTTAATTATTTTATCCCTATCAATTTGGGGGGTGCCATCCAGACCAGCATTCAACACTGCATAACTATATCCTATCACAAGTTATGATACAGCCAACCATACAACAAAGCCCCTGCCAACGAAAGAAGAAGAGGTGCAAATCATACAAAAAATATTTCATATGGCTAGTTACATTATATCCTTTGAAATATTTCATTGATTTTTTTATGTGTAATTGTTTTTTTTGAAAGTACATGTAGTTATTTTTTAAAGGTACTACAGTTCCCATTCAGTTCGAAAACAGTTCCAATATAAAAATAAGAAATTTGAGTTTGATTGCCAATGAGACAATTCTCCACCAGATACCAAATGACGAAAAGGTTAATTAGTATAGGTCTGAGTCGCCGGGTCTCTGACTGCCTTCAACAATGAGAAGAACCAATACTGCATAGTAAGCTACATGTATAAAAGCCCTAAATAACATGAATTGGATAAATGAAAATATATTTCGAAATAAAAGCATGTGTAGTAATGGATGCAAATAATAGTTTATCCAGAAAAAATCCTACTACCTCCAACGTTATGGCTTATGCGTTTTATTCACGAAATTGTCAACTAACTTTTACATACTTCATTCAAATAATTTACATTAAACAAGACGACAAAATAAAATAAAATAACAGGCCAAATGGGTATAAGGGCAAAAGGACCCAGGGCGAACAGGTACTAGTTCAAACGGACCAGGAATCCCCTCCCACCACCTACCTAGAATAGCAAATGGTCGTGCCCCTTATGCATAGATATATTAAAAGTCATGCCCTAAGAAACTGCACATGGATTTTTTTTAAAAGTAAAGTCATGAAGAGTTTAAAACCTACACTGTCAACCAGAAATTAAGTATTTCGAGCCCCTAAAAATGACACACGCCTTTGCCTGAATCTAAGACTACTAGTCTCAGCCTGAATTAAGATTTAAAAGAGACACCCCCCCCCCCCCCCCCCCCCCCCTTTTTTCAAAAAAGAAACAAAACACAACACATAACAATAACGAAAGGAAAATTATGAAAAAAAAGATAGCTTGTCTATAAACCTATTAAGAGTAGATGTTCATAAAAGACTCATCGGCCGGTAACAATATTCACGAAATAAATATGGATACACGAAGTACGATATGTCAAAGACAAAATGAAAGATATATACGGTTTATCATGTTTATGTAGGCCTTAAGCTGTTATTTTACCAAGCTCGGCCTTTTTTGGTACAACGTTGATATGGATTCAACATATCGCATGACTTCCTTGACATTAAGATAAACAAAATTGCTACAAAGAAAAGAAGAATCCAACTTTTAATTACATTTTACGTTGACATTTTCAGCGCCGGAAATTGACAACGTTGATCTATGTACTGACACAACTTCGGATGAGGTCGATTCCGCCAATTCTGCTTCAAAAAATCCCTAGCACTTAAAACTTATTGATGTCTTAAAATATATTTGTTATGTTTCAATAATTTTTAGTTGATAATTATTTTCGAGAGAAGAATAGCTATCGTGTACTTCAGAAACAAGGTTAAGGGAGGACCACGCCCCCATAGTGGGGACATACAAAATAAAGATGACCGTTCTCCATTTCTACTCGATAGAAATGCCTAATTTTTTCATAACATATACATTATGTACCAAAGATTATGATATGAAAGTATAAAAAAAATCGAGGCGGAGATTTTTTTAGAAACATCTTATAATTATAGCAGACCAATAGACGTAATAGAAAAATAGACGAAAATGGCGCCTTCTTCAATTTCGAAAAAAATCTATAATTTTACAATTTATGGACACATATTATTATTTTTAAAGGAGTTAAATATCTAAGGATTCACCTTTTCATGACAGTTGAATGAATATTTACTTTAAAAACAGAAACTGTTCCAATTTCTAAATCTATCGACCTTGCAAGGAAAAACCTATAAAAAATTGAGACCCCTACTTTAAAATGGGTACAAATTTTTGCCCTGGCTTGAACACCCCTGTTCTTTACGAATTTCGATGCCAAAAACTAGCGAGAATAGGATGTAAAATTTTTTAGAAAATCGAAGGATATGTATTTTTTTGTACCCATTTTTAATATCGCTATATATTTAATTCTACAGTGCATAAAATCAGTATCCGAAATTCTATGTTCAGATACTGAGACTACTATAACGTATAGTAGTCTCAGTCAGATATAAAAAACAAAGAGTTCCTTTTATTTTAATGTTCTAAAATGAAAATAATATGTAAACTCATATATTTATCTCTTATAGATATGCTTACAATCAACAGTATTTACCGTCGGTACTTTGCCGTAAGCGAATGAAAAAAAATTACAAAAGCGCGCCATTTTTCAGTTCTTCTTCTTCTTTTAGGTCAACAAGGCTTCAATACTGAAGAATACATGTTGTTGCGCATGCGTGATTGACAAAAAATTTTTTATATGAATTAATAAAAATATTTACTAACAATTTAAATGTTTGTATATACAGATTGTGATTAAAAAATATGCAATTTATGTACATGTTTTGGTTTGGATTTGTTTATTTGAAGCTAGAGAGAACAGCTGGTGTTAGCTGATCTCTAAAGCTGTCAACAGTGGCGGTTTCAGTAACAGTTTGTGGTAGTAAGTTCCACTGAATAATTGTTCGCGGGAAGTACGACCATTTGTATGTGTCCTTGGAAGTTTGTATGTGTCTGTATGTCTGAGTATGGTTTTGTCTTGTTCTGCTGTCTGTTTGTTCAAGAATATGCGATGGAATGGCTACAAGACAGTGTATTACTTTGTAGAATAAAATAAGTCTGGTTTTTAGGCGTCTCTCAGCTAGTGGTGGCCATTTCAACTGATTTAGCATGTTTGTGACACTGCTCGTGTAATCGTAGTTGTTGTGTACATAACGAGCAGCTCGTCTCTGCACATTTTCTAATTTTATCTGTTGATCTTTCATATGGGGGTCCCAGACACTACAACTATATTCTAGTTTGGGTCTTACTAGTGCCTGGTATGCTCTTGATTTTATTTCTGTGTTAGTAACTTTTAAATTTCTTTTTAAAAAACCAAGTGATCTGTTCCCATTTGATACTATACTGTCTATGTATCATGTTCCACTTAAGATTGGATTGTCAGGTGATGCCGAGGTATTTTGCAGATGTTACTGATTCGAGAATGTGATTGTGGAGGATGTAATTATGCCGGTAGTTATTTTCAGACCTGCCAACTTTTGAAAACCTCCATGGGGGATTTTCCCAGGGGAAAAAAATTCAAATGTATCGCTTCATCTTGTGACTGTTTTTTTTTTTATAATGTCCAGTAGAAAGTATTTCATGTATATTTAGGATCAATTTTGGTTTGTTTCTTGAACTCTTGAGATTGTTTTGATGCTGTGTGTATCATTCTGTGTAAAGATGTTTCTTTCATTTGGTTCATTTGTTTTATTTGTTTTATTTCAGTGTTATATTTGTTTTATTTCAGTATTTTATTTGTATTTTCACTGTATCTATTTAAAATAAATAGATTCAGGTCATTCTGCCATTTTTCAAGAAAACGGCATGGCAAACGTTTCTTCTTGCTGGGTGGAGTAACAACCATAGTGATAGTTTGAACTGTTATGATTCAATTCCATTTTTCATATCCTTTTATAACAATTGTCTCAATGTGCAAACAGCATCCAAGCCTTTACGTTTAATTTGCAAAATTCCTTTGATCAGTTATAATTAAGATAATTATTAACTATGTTCACCTGATTAAAGAATTTTTTTAACTAGTTAACTTGATTATAATATAATTAATCTCAATTAAATGATAAGTAAAAAAATTAAAACAGTTAATTATGTAACTCCCAAGCTGATCGGTATAAATAACAAAGATCAATAATTTTATTACCAATTAAGACCCATAAAACTTTGACAAATCATTGATTTTATTGAGGCACGAGTATATGTTTACATAATACTTAGTGTCAAAACAGATCGATAATCCTCAGGTAAATCAACATGACCCGAATATCAGATACTACGATGAATTTGATTGGATGATATCTCTATGTTGTCCTCCATTACCGGAAACCGGTAAGAATAAAATTTTCTCGGGTAGAATTTATGAAAATCGGGTTTTTTGCTTGTTTTAGGAACCCGATATCGGGATTCGGGTTGAGGCATGAAAATCGGGATAATACCGCCAAAATCGGGATAGTTGGCAGGTCTGTATTTTTCTTTTGTGAGATGGTAAGGTTGGTACATTTATCAGGGTGAAATGCCATGAGCCAATCTGACTCCCATCGTGCTGCTGAGTCTAGATCTAGTTGCAATTTATGACAATCATCCTGTGTTTTTATTTCCCTGTAAATTATGCTGTCATCTGCAAAGAGTCTTAGCTTGCTGTGTTGTAAATATTCAGGTAGGTCATTTATATAGATGAGGAACAGTATTGGGCCCAATACTGTTCCTTGTGGTACACCAGATGTTACGGGTACTGAGGTAGAAGAAATGCCATTGATGACGACTGTTTGTGTTCTGTCATGTAGAAATGCCTGAATCCAATTTAGTGTGTTATTTTCAATACCATAGTAGTTGAGCTTGTATAGGAGGCGACGATGTGAGACGGCCGACGCAAAATAGTCCAATTTTCGGCGTAGGACTACTGAGCGCCGCCGAATCACATTTTGGCCAAAAAGGCACATCCGGTTGTCCTACTGACAGTACGAGTTGGAATGAACGTGAATGATGAAGGATCACGAAGACTGCTAGCATTAACCGGGACTATGTTATTCCTTAATATGAAATCTGAAAATATGATGGATTTGTTCACATTAGTTTGTTCAAGGTCGGTTACTCTGCAACTAGTGTTGAAATCACCAGCTACAATTACGGGACCAAATTTTGAATAGTTGTTGACATAATCTTCAACAATGTTCAGTTCATATTTGTAATTTTTCATATTACTGTCTGCGGGTAAGTAGACCGAGAAAACAAATATAGAGTAGTTTTCGTTAGGCTGTATGTCAATTCCTAGTAATCTTTCAGAGACTGGACAGTTAATTGGTTTTATGTTGAACTTCAATGTTTTCTTGTACAAAAAAAAAACATTGCAACGCCCCCCTTTCCACATTTACTGGTTTCAATGTTAATATTTGTATCTGCTATACCTATACTGTGGTAATTAGTGTCTAATGTGTTAATGAATTGTAGAGAGTGATTAAATAACTTGTGCTCTGATAATACAGCAATGTCACAATTCGTATACCTAAAAAGATCTGATAAGCAAACTGTTGATGACATGATACCGCGTACATTCCAAGTCACTAGAGAAAGCATAATTGTAATTATTAAGTATCCAAAATGTACATGAATGTAACTAAGAGCCATCTTGATAGTGATGTGTCTCAGTTGAATGTTCATTGTTAAGCCGATCGTTCCATGCACGATTATTATACCAAGGTCGACAGATTATGTTGTTGGGCCAAAACTCACTGTTTCGAAGTAATGGTTTGGATTCCATCGTAACGTTTATCCTACCAGAAATTCTTCCTTTACGTGGTTTGAACAGTATGACGTGCGTAATATTAACACCACGTTGTTTCGTATAGCTCAATAGGCCCTCCTTACTTGAGGAAGGATCGATGTTTGTAAATGTAAAATCTGGACGTCCGTTTTTGGCTTACACCTGTAAAGTTATCCTTTTCTGGTTTGGGATCATTATGTTTCCCATTAATACGTACAGGAATTTGAAAGGCAGGTTCTGTTGCTTTTGCCAAATTAGTAACTACGCTGTCAGCTTTTTCGTTTATGCCTCCCAGAAGTTTGTCTCTATATGGATCGCATTTTATGTTCGGGTCAGTTGCAATTTCCTTTACGCAAGTTGGCGTAATTAAATCAGCATTATTATCCGTTTCAATGATTTCCGTTGGGCGTTTTCCGCAATGTTCTAGAAAATCTTACAGAGTTGTACGCGGTTTTATAGGATCGGATTGTTGGGGGTCGATCTGATACATCATACGATCTATTTCGGTTGTAATCATTGAATCGATTGACACATTTGACATTCGTATTAAAGGGACGCATAGGTATAGACATGTGTTCACTCGTACCTATTGTTGACGGTTGTTTATTTACTAGTATTTTGGGGTTCAATACGGGTTGACTTTTCCTGAAGTGTTTTTTGTAAAGTTGTAATTGCGATACGATTTTGTTTTATTTCCGATTGGATTCCTTCCATTTTACTACTATGTGCCATAAAATTGAACTCGTCCACGTCAGATGCTAACCAGCTCCTGGTCTTGAGTTCCGATTCAAATTTCACTACTTTTGGGGTAATTCCAGCTGTTAATAATCCAAATTGACGTATGCTGTCGTCAATAACATTTTCAAGTTCTTCAATTTTTGCTTTTAATTTCTTTTCAATCCCGTCTTTACTTTTTATAATATTTTCTAACCCATTTACTCTTTCAATTAGCAACTGCAATGTACTGTAAATATCAACCGGATTAACGAGGTTATGTTCACAAATAGTATCATTATGCAAATTGTCACTTGTTGGATTAACCGACCTACTGAAAACCGAGTCAATCTCAGAGGCGTCGCCTTCTGTAAACATTTGCAGAATATAACAATCCTTGGCGTATTTGTGTATGCTACTAGATTTGTTCGTAGTTTTTTTATTGCAAAGTTTCCCTTTTGGACATCCTTCTATCTCACCCGCCAGGGATAACAGAGTATTTCTGTACCAAGTTACTAATGATTCGTTGCCTTTTAAAGTATGCACAATCATGTCAATGTATTTTTCTCTGGGAAGGCCATCTAAAACCTTATCTAAGTACATTATAGTTTGCTGCGATGGAATGTACGAGTCTTGAATGATTGGAATACACTCTTGCGAATTGGACAGGCTTTTTGTCATTGTTTACATTTTGGGACTCGAAACAAAATATTGAGTGATATTATGCCTTGTTTCGGTTTTCGTAATCTGGGTCGTGTGCAAATTAATCTGGGTGATAAAAATGTCGACATCAAAGAAACATTGAGAAAGGTAAATTAACCTGGTCATCTGGTCATTGTAGATTTTTGGTATCCAGTGGTTATTACAAGGTGCATACGAAGTTAATAACAGTGATAATTAAGACTACTAAAATTTGTTTTAACTAAAAAAATTAACAACAAAGTGATGATGTTAAGAGCTAGATTAAGAAAATATTTCAGAAACACAAACGAAGACATTATACTTAAGGAGTATATATGAATATTCATTGATTGATGACAAAAAATAACTTTAATTTTAAACCAGCACGGGTAAATTAAAAACAAATAGTTGTATTTAGTAAATATTAATAAAAGATTTAAAAAATGAACTCGCAGAGCAAATTTATTTTTAACATTCAAAAGGGGTGCAGGCCGTTTCGTAACCTGGTCGTTTCGTAACTGGTCGATTCGTAACTTACTAGGTCGTTTCGTACCTGACACGTAAATGTAACCTTATGTCAATATATGATAACAATATGAGTCGTAGGTTACGTTAAAAATAATAAAAAGACTTATTGATGTATATATATATCTATATGTATTTATTAAATAATTGATTGCACATAATTTTACACTTTACAAGTACAGTTTTTCACACATGCGAATAGAACAGAAGAATTTAAATTGTTCATCATCATTTAGATGTACCCCGTCTTTATCAAAGTATTTAGTCTTCTGCCACGTGCTTTGATGTCTCCAATACTTGACACCACTCATCTTTATGTTGCTTAGTTTTTTATTTATCTTCTTTTTTTTTCTATCATAAGTTGTTTCTTTCATGTTTCTTGTTTTTAGTCTGACGATGTTGGAGCCTATAACTACAGAAGGTACACCTATGGCTAAGCGCTTGACATCTTTTGCGAGTTGTACAATCTCTGATGCTGTGTGTGATGCAGATAATTTGTCACAGATGTCATTCTCTCCAATCTGTATGAAAACAAAGTCTGGTTTAAATTTCTTCACTATGTGGAGATCAAAATGTCTCAATGACTGTACTTTTCTCCCGCCTACCCCGTGAAGCTTTGTTTCGACAGAACTTGATAAGTCGGATTGCGTTCTTAACATCAAATTTTCCAGTCTTCGGATGAAACTGTCCCCGTCCAAGGTTGTGCATTTCACTGGAGTCAAGCCATCTTCCGTAAAATTCAAGAGACTGGCCTGGTAGTTTCATACAATTCCAAGGGCAACACTTTTAAATTTTTACGTAAGTTGATGGCCTTATCATTCCTGCCAGTGGAGCATATCAGTACTGCCTTTAACAAGCTAGTTAAAAAAAACAACTTTAACTCCGCCAACGCCGGTCCCCAGCCCGGGTGAAAAAGGAGGAGGGTTATGCAATTGCATGTAAAAGTGAAAAAAAGGAGAAAATAATTATATTTTAACTTTTTATTACCTGTCATTAGTTGTCATAAAACCATTAAAGCTGTCACCGAGCGTAATTACCAATTAGCCAATTAGCCAATAATTAAAAAGATTTAAGAAAGTTTATAAAATTAAAAATATTACAATATTGTTATTATTAGATGAACAATTTGATCATTTTTAAATAATAACTTTAACGGTTTCATTTAAACTAATTAATTTAAACTAACACTTCATAACCATATATAATTACACCAGGTACGAAACGTCTCAGTTACAAAACAACGTAGTTACGAATCGACCAGGTTACGAAACGACATGCATTTGAACATATATTTAGATAATTTGGTTACTATCAAAAGAAGTAGCAGTAAAAAGTGTGAAATTGGTATGGTATCGCGATGTAGTGAAGGAACAAAGAAAAGAAAATATATAGCATCTTTTCCTGTGTCACCTATGCCTGTTACAATTTTTTCTTTACCTGCTAGTATGCAGCGCAGCCACCGGAACACCCATTTCCCCGGGGAATGGACATCTGAACGAGATAGATATATATATATATAGAGAGAGAGAGAGAGGGAGAGAGAGAGAATCAGTAGCGCTTAGCAGTTATTTTTTTTCTCTGCGTATTTATAACATATCTGTAAAGTTTATTTCAAGCTTGGCTTACGAACTAAGGTTTGAGATTATTTTATGCAGCGACGTGTAAAACAATCATATATCTCTTGTATTTGCATAATTAGCTATTCATGACATTGACTATATGCCTTTCGAGTATGAGCCAGAACAATGTAGAATTCTTACTTCAACTCTTCATGACAGTCATAGTCTGGAGGTTAATAGACGTAATGACGCCAGCTAACATGTTTATCCCCGCCTGATTCTGTATGTGTCTGGTCCAAATCAGGAGCCTGCAATGCTTTCATGTCGATCCGGCCCCACGTCGATCCGGCCCAAGTCGATCCGTCCCACGTCGATCCGGCCCAACGTCGATCCGGCCCATATTTAAAGTCGATCCGGCCCAATAAAAAAATATATTTATGAGGATTAAAAATAAAGATATATATTAATTGTAATTCAGAAATGTTTATGAATTTTATTATAATGTAAAAGGTGTACGGTAAAAAAAAAATTGGCCTTTCACAAATATTTTCTTTAAAAGAGTTTAAAACAACTATGTTGATTATGTTTTCATTACAAGTTTCGGTAAGTTTCTATTTTCACTGTTTGCTTTAATATAATCAAACTGTAATTTTGTATAATTATAAGTCTTAAATATTTTTGTCTTTGCTTTCATCATTAAATCATTAAACCATAAATATGAAAAAAAGTATATAGTTTTGTTTTAAATCTGGGAATATTAACTTGCGTGTTTTTCAGGTGTAAAATGGTAAAAAGCTTATAAATTCTATTTTTTTGTATTATATATTTGTATTTTACATTATAAAGATAGATATTTACTTTTTTTTAAATTCCTTTATAGGAGTATATCTCTACTGGAATACAGACGCATGGTAAATGAAGAAATAGATGTGATCTTTATGTGCATCGAGTGTAATTATTTTGTTATTATCTTAAAATAAAGAATAATGGATACTCATAAAACTTGTTTTTTATCTACACACAACTATTCAAAATATTGTCAACTTTAAAAATATATATTGACTATATTCGATATTACAAAAAAAAAAAAAAAAAACGTGTTATAGAAGCCTCTTATGTTACCTGAAGAAAAAAAAATACAATTAATTATTATAACACATAACACCAAACAAAAGATCAAACTATAAAGACCAGTGATTGCGTAACTTTAATCAATCAGGATTTGATTGAATTAAGTGATCACGAGTGGCATTACCTTAGTTCACAATCATTAGACAATTGTTGAATAAACAAACCAATTATAGACTAATGAGTCAATTTTATAGGTTCCATTGGACTGTAAATATTTATTTAGCATTTCTGTGTGTGAATTAAATAAAATAAAAATCGCCATGACGTTCAAAGTTATCATGGAAAATAACTTCATATCAATATGTTGACGCTGCTATATAAACAGACACAATCACACTCATTTTCGTATCGATTTAAAATAATTCGTTGACTGGTACTCCAATACTTCACTTACCTGTTGTCATCCATCATTTTTACAAATTCCATTTATACTGTTAAAATTTGTCACAAAACCCTCCAAAGTCAATATAGTTTATTCATATCTTATTATGGGGCCGAATCGACGTAGGGACGGATCGACGTGGGCTGGATCGACTTGGGACGGATCGACTTTGGGCCGGATCGACTTGGGGCCGGATAGGTTTGGGGACGGAACGACCGGATACCCCTGCAATTCAGGGGTTGTCGTTTGCTGCTGTATATCATATTTGTTTTTTCTTAATTGTTTCATACTTTACTCAGGCTGTTAGTTTGAATTGTTTTACATTTTTCATTTCTGGGCCTTTTATGGGTAACTATGAGGAATCAATCACACGTTTTCTATTTTTTAAAGGAGAAAGGAGGAAAATACATAGGAACGTGTTAGAGAGCATAGATCTACTCGTTTCTCTTCCTTGTCCTTGGTGATGCTCCAGAAAAATGACCTCAAAAATCTTTGGCAGCTATTCTGTGGTGAGATTAACCTGCAAACATGCAGCTCTCATATTATCCTTATCATATATATCGCTCAAAATTATTTGAGCTTCGATATTTCTTATCTCTGTTCGAATTCAGTGATTATAGTTCAGTGTGATGTCAATTTACTGACCCAGTGAACAGGTGAATCATTCCTAGGCAAAATTTAAAACGAACATCTTTAATATTGTGGTATCAAATTTATGGCACTATATCCATAGACATTTGAATACAGTCAAACCTCGTTGTGTCGAAAACTCGGATGAGTCGAGGTAATTTCTCAGTCCTGGTAAGATTCCCGTTTGATCAATGCATAATCAGAAATTTACCTCTGATGAGTCGAACTCGGTTGATTCAAAAACTCGGTTAAGTCAAGTAAATTTTATAGTCCTGTCAATGTAAAACTAATGTAAATTGACCCCGATGTCACGAAGTTCAAAAGTAAGAATTTTCGAAAAATGCAGACCTAATGATAATTTTTCAAATCGGATGTATTTCTTATGTAACCTTATCACTCTCGAAAGAGATTAAAGCAGAGTAAAGGTACTTGTTTGTATAACAGTTAAAATGACATGTTTATGGTGACTGGTAGTTAACACCTTTGTTGATCGTCCAAGTGGAACGTTACTGTGTTGAACGTATTTCACCTGACATGAAAACGAAACGAATTTAATTGAACCAAGCCCAGATAAAATGAATCGTTAGAAATAATTTTCATTAATTACAATAAATAAAAGGCATGAAAGGATTAAGACAATAATGATAAATTTATAATAATTTAATGGTAAAGCAGATGAACTTATCTTATCTTGTTTTGTTCCGCGAGTGATTTCATAATATATAGTGACTGACCTTTGTAAATATTTGTTTATACTATTGATGTTATTTGTGTATGATTTGTATAAATATGTATTTGTGTGCTTAATTAATATGAAGGATTCAAGGAACAACAAATATGGAGATTGAATACACAATCATAAAGTGTCATATACATGTAGAAAAAGTGCACACTGTTCAAAGTGTCTATTTTACATGAATCTCATATCATATTTCATGCATTTCAAATTTATGATGACACACTTGACCTCGGATGAGTCGAACCTCGGATAAGTCAAATACTTTGTTCCTGTCCCTTAGACTTCAACATAACAAGGTTCAACTGTATATGTCTCAACAATTATATATGACATGTATGATATATATATACATATCTGGTATTTTTGGGGGTTTTTTTTGGTGTTTATTTTCTATTCTGTATGTTACTATAAACCATTAGAAATAATAATAATCATTGTAATAAATTGTTTGAAATTATAATGCCCTCCTAGGACGTCTTTGATTGACAATAAAATTATTGCATGTATTGTATTGTATTGTGATCTGATTTATCTATTTACGTGAAAAATCGGTGAAATAATATCAAATAACACACAGATGAGCTTGGATAATAGAATAATGATAAACAGAACACTAACCAAAAGTATGTGGTTCCCTAAAGTTAATGAAAGCCCTTTTTTATGCCTGAGGGTAGGAAACTAGCATGTATGTTTTTTTTTTTGCCAAACTTTTTGTAATACTATACCGGTAATTCCTGGCATCAGCATTTGTAAATGTATCAAGTCAAGGAAATAATTAGGGTAGATGTACATTGTGTAACCATTGTATATGTATCATGCAGTTTTTTCACAAGTTTTATAATGGTACATGTATAGTGAAAAGATATAAGAAGATGTGGTATGAGTGCCAATGAGACAACTCTCCATTCAAGTCACAATTTATAAAAGTAAACCATTATAGGTCAAAGTACGGTCTTCAACACGGAGCCTTGGCTCACACCACTCAGCAAGCTATAAAGGGCCCCAAAAATTACTAGTGTAAAACCATCAAATGGGAAAACCAACGGTCTACTCTAATCTATATAAAAAACAAGAAACGAAAAACACTTATGAACCACATCAACAAACGATAATTATAGTGAAAGTCTGAATAGAGAGAGAGTCTAATACCGTGTTCACACTATGAAATCTGCACTGGGTCGAACCCGGGATACTTAATCCGAATTAATTACCACAGTTCACACTTAATAAAAAATTAACCCAGTTTGGGATTTTCCCTCAACAAAAATAGAAATGTAAGCGCCAATATCGTAACCCGCATCTGTCCACTGTACATATTTACCTTCTTTTTCATCACAGTTGCATTATTTCAAAGTCTGAAATTCTTTACCGACTCCTTTTTGACTGCTTCCGTGTTTTCAAATAACGTCACTTTATCCAAATTGCACCCATTTTACCCCCAAAAAGCGTCAGAAATCTTATAAGGATTCTTAAAGACTGCATGAACAATTCATATTCTCATCATTTGTCAGGTCTTTCAACATAGCTAAATACACTTTTTCCTCTTGCTACCGCTGATTTATTATGGTTCTATTTCGTGTGCTAGAAAATACGGTAGCATGACGTCTTTGACGTCACATGTCAAAATATGACGTCATTCGATATGTGACGTCACGCAATAATAATGTTACATTGAAAACTTATTTCTAAAAGTAAAAGTCATATGTCACCATAGCAACAACCTCACATTAACTCCACTTTACATTCACATATAGAAGGCGAGGTAATTAACCCGGGTTAGCCCCACATTAACTACACCTAAAATGAGGGGTAATTTTAATTCGTGTTCGCCCCTGGTTAACGTGTTCAAACTACCTAAATTTAACCCGGATTAACTAATTCTGGATGAAACCTGTTTAAAAAGGCATAGTGTGAACTGGGTAAAAGTGTGTCCACATCCAAAGACATTACATGAAATAAAAACTTTCACTCTTAAGGCAAAAGTACATTCTTAGGATATTAAAATTGTCCTGAAAGTCATTTAAAGGGAAATGACCTATTAAAAAAAAAATTGATATTATATCAATGAGCAATTTTTTTGTACAACCGCAAAAAATTTTGCGGTCGTATATAGGTATCACGTCGTCGTCGTGAAAAAATTGACCATTAATTAATATAATTGATATTTGGTTTCCGGACAATAACTTTAGTATAAGTAAATAGAAATCTATGAAATTTAAACACAAGGTTTGAAACCACAAAAGGAAGGTTGGGATTGATTTTGGGGGTTATGGCCCCAACAGTTTAGGAATTAGGGGCCAAAAAGGGGCCCAAATAAGCATTTTTCTAGTTTCCAGACGATAACTTGTGGAACAGTGTATGGATCTCTCTGAAATTATACCACAAGTTTCCATACCACATAGGGATTGTTAGGATTGGCTTTGGGGGGTTATGGCTTAAACCATTTAGGAATTAGGGGCAAAAAAGGGGGAAAACAAGGGTTTCCTGGTTAATGGACAATTACTTAAGTATTGGTCTTTGGATCTCTATGAAATAGATATTGGACCATTAAGCAATATATAAGGGATAGCATTCGATTGATTCATGATATTTTACAGTATATAGTAGAGAACAATATTTTTGGATTTTGATTTTGAGCAGTCAGGGGACTTACTTAAATGAGTGATTTTCTAAATCACTGATTCAAGTAACATTATGTCCATAAAGGTTGGAAGTAAGATTTGTCTTTCTTTAATAATCACCTATTTCAGTAGTACAAATTAATCACTAGACTAAGTGATTTAATTTTATTGTAGCTTTAAATATAGAATACTAATGATCATTGGACTAATTATGTTGCTAAAATATCAGAACCAACATCTGTGTTGATAGGATGACCGGGTCATGTCAGGTGATGACCTTGTACTAAATCTTGGATAATGACATAAAAATCACTTG
Organism: Mytilus californianus; assembly: GCF_021869535.1. Taxonomy (NCBI): domain Eukaryota; kingdom Metazoa; phylum Mollusca; class Bivalvia; order Mytilida; family Mytilidae; genus Mytilus; species Mytilus californianus. The sequence goes on from NW_026262750.1 coordinate 25,897, forward strand.
TTAAAGTATCATACCTCAATTTCCTTCCAAAAAATCACTTCTTTAAGTATCATTATTTTAATAACCCCACTAATTTCAACACCCCCGAACAGTAAAATTTTGATCGCTAACAGTAGAATTTTATTACATAATCTATAAGATGAAACCTTGAATTTTACAGGAAAAATACTCCCACTGCTGGGAAAATTCTGTTAAGAAAGTATCAGTTCATTATGTAAAGCCATTTTTATAGCATTTTTTCAACTAAAATAGAATTTGCAGCTAAATGATTGCATCAAAGGCATACCCCTTGCTGCTTAAAAGAAGCAAAAAGTTCAGTTTTTTCAATTTTACTAATGAAAAGATATTATCTAAACCTATGTGTTTCAAATTTTGGTAAAACTACAAAATCACCATTTGTGACAAAACTTCAAATTTGCTACTTAAATAAGTGATTTAAAAATCACTTATTTCAATAAGTCCCCAGACTGTTGATTCTTTATGTTGGGACTTCTTGCTATAAATATTACAATTTTTCATGCTATTAGTATTACAATTTTTTTCATATGCTGAATCTAACCGTGTATTTGGTTGTTGGGCCCATTTTTTAATTGGTCCAAATTTTGGTCCTAAGGCTATAAAACTTGTTTTGTTTGATTTAATAAATAATAAATAAAATTTAAAAGATAATAATTAAAATGTTATATTTGAATTACCTCCCTTACATTGCTTTTGAATTATGTAAAGTTGTCAGCTAGTTGTAGTATGAATTATTTTTTAGCTGTTTCTAGAAACATCAAATATTGTGATGGAAGTATATATAATATAATAATATTGTATATCAAAGGGTTCAGTGGTAATAAATTTTCATATTCAGAATTCAATATCATTTGTTTGGGGTTTTTTTAGCATTAAGAGTTACCTCCCTTACAATGGTTCTGTTATAAAGAAATGCTATATTGTCTTGAGGTGATTAGCTGTTAATTTATTTTTAGAAGTTACTATTAAATGCTGATGAAGGTATATTAATTTTAGCCATGATTATGTATGTCATTTTCCATTTTAATACTTTTATGATTGGAAATTTGAATTGAGATTATGACCATATCTTGAGGGAAAGAATTTTCTTTTTGGAAAAAGGGGGGGAGGTTAAAAAGAATAACTCCTTTGAATGATCTTTAACTTGAGACTGGTAGATGATTCTTTGCCAAATATAAAAACAGAAATCTTTTTTCCAACTGAACAAATGCTGTATGTTATTTTGCTGTAAATTTAACAAAACAAAGTTCATTGTAAATGTGCCTATTATCTTGTTCTGCCCAATGGTGATGTTCTTTTCAATTGACAATTCACTATGGCCTCCAATAATCATGATAATGTATTATTTGACACATCTGAAAACAAATTCTTTGAAATACTTGGGATTCATTATTATTTGTTGGGTACCAATTTGTCTGAATTTTGTTAATGGTAAAGATAAACAGTAACCGGTTAATTTAAATGTTCAACTAAGTATACATTTCTTATAGACTTACATGTATATGCAAAATTTGGCAAACAACTTAATTGAGTATCCACAAAATACAACTTTCATTTAAACCATGAAAATTGGTACCTCGAAATTAAATGAATCAACAGCATCCCTAAAAAAGTATGAAGCAACAACAAATTGTAAACCTGATTTACTGTAAATGGTAGAATTAGTGGTGAAAGCATGCTTACAGGCAAGTACTGAAGTTGAAAATGAAATTTGACAGCCAAAATCATAGGTTGTGATTCGCCTGCAGGTAAAACTGTTGGTTGGTATGGATATGTTACTTACAGGAGTGATATCAAACAGTAGTTATGATTGGGTAGTTTGGAGACATTAATGTAGTGATTATTACACCAGGGTTTTTGATATCACAAACTTGTCAAAACATTTACTAAATTTTATCATCGGTACAAGGACATCATTTGTAAATATAAATCAACGTGCAGACATCAAATATGTTCAGGTATTTCACATCCCATCTTTTATGGTAATATTCTTTACAAAGCACAAAAATGTTGTCATTCACCTCAAAAGCTAACCAAATCTTTAAACAGACTTATTCAGAAGGGATATAGTTAAGATACTGTTGTCAAGTCATTAAAGATGGCATTTTTTGGATTTAATGTTGATTCACTCATAGGGTCTTTGCGTCGGAAATAAACATATCTATTCTTAAACCAGTTATTGGCATGATACAGCGTATGTTCTTCTCGTATATTTTATGATGGTATTATACTAAACCTCTTAAGAGAGGGATTGTGCTTGATTTTCATATGATGAAGACATAATCATTCAATCAGTTTGATTGAGGTCTGGAGCTGGCATGTCAGTAACTGCAAGTAGTCCTTTGTTAATTTATGTATCATTGTCATTTTGCTAAGTTTCTTCTGTTTCTTTATCTAACATCGGGCTCGGACTTCTTTTAAACTGAATTTTACTGTGTGTATTGCTGTGTGTTCTTTTATTCCACATTGGCTAGAGGTATAGGGTGAGGGTTGAGATCTCGCAAAACATTTTTAACCCCGCCACATTTTTGCACCTGTCCCAAGTCAGGAACCTCTGGCCTTTGTTAGTCTTGTATGTTTTTTTTATTTTGGTTCATTTATATGTTTTGGACTTTACTTTAGTGTGACGTCCATTTTCGCTGAACTAGTATACATTTTTTAAGGGGCCAGCTGAAGCCCGCCTTCTGGTGCGGGATTTTCTTGCTGTGTTGAAGATCCAATGGTGGCCTTCGGCTGTTTTCTGCTCTTTGATAGGGTTGTTGTCTCTTTGACCATGTTGACACATAACCCATTTCCATTTTCAATTTTATGCCTGTATGCATATGCGGACAAAATGTGTTTAAGGAAATACCTGCAGGTAAACTGTATTCTTTATTGAGGAGATCTTTATTTTAAACTTGCTATTACTTTCAGTTTTATTTTTTATTTTACAGAAGGTGGTTAAATGTGTAAGGAATTACAGTTCAAAACAAGAATTAAATGTAAGTGTTTGTTTTTCATTTGTATGATATACCAGTGACAACTTCAGAGAACTTGCAATTGATTGATTTTCAAATTATAAATAATTTGGGTCAAATATAAAAAGAATCTCTAAGGGCCAGCACAGAGGACCTCTTCCTATATAAAGGAATACACAGACAGGGTTCTTCAAATCTTTTTAACCTGGTTGTCGATGAAAATCTGCTGGTCCTCACTATTATTTATATTGCAAAATACTAAAATTGTGTCAGTCCTGTGCAAAACTTTGGCAGTCAAGACCTTCAGACCACCACTTTTTCAGAATGTCAAATATATGCAATGAGGTGCAATTTCACGGAGATTATATATATAATGTGGATTCATTATTATTCGTGGGATACCAATTTTCTTCATTCACTTTCTGAACTTGTATGATTTATACTCATATGATAAATGACTTTTGTGTATGTTCTAATGTACTGTATCTAATTAACATAATCAGAGCGAGCGGAGTGAGAAAGATTGGTATGAAAGTGTGAATGATCATGTTAAATTTTGTTATACCTGAAAGGGCCCTGTGATTAGGAAAATAAAGAATTTGAATTTGAATTTGAATTTTCGTGGATTTTGTGGGTAAACGTAAACCACGAATTTAAATGTTCAACGAAGTATATATTTGTAACAGGCTGTTATGCAGACTTCGGCAAAACCACAAAATCAAATATACACGAAAATATAAATTTCCCTCCATCCATGAAAATTGGTATCCACGAAAATAAATGAATCCACAGTATATGTCAATGTATCAAAAATGTTCATATTCTTGTAAAAACTGTGTACTGATCTTTATGTTATTATTATAAATGATCCCCTGTGTTTAACATTAAATTAAGATGTCACGTAACATAAAAAATAAGAAGATGCAATATGATTGCCAATGAGACAACTCTCCACAAGAGACCAAATGACATAGAAATTAACAACTATAGGTCACTGTACGGCCTTCAACAATGAGTAAAACCATATATACCGCAAAGTCAGCTATAAAAGGCCCCGAAATGAAGCTAATAGCTGGAAAAAATATGAATGGGTTATGATTTTCCTATGTATGGGTAGAAATTTTCACAAGAATAAATATATAAATAGGGGTTGGTTTTTAAACCCCAGCTGGATGTCTGTACCCAAATGTTTATACGTTGAGACCCCCTCCAATAAGGACAAGGTAAAGTATGCAGATGTTTAGGGTAACATGGTTACTGTCATTAAAATGTTACTCGACATGCTCTATCATTTCTAATCAAGCACTGTTAATGTTACTGTTTTCTACAATTATTGTGTGAAAAGCACAAATATTATTTATTTCTAAAACATAAATCTTTTCATCTACCTTTCTATATTAGTTTTTAAACTAAGGCCAAACAAAAAATTTGTGTTTTCAGATACATTTTTGTAAAAATTAATGTTCTTGAAGTGCCTGTTCAGCAATTTTAGAAATTGACTTAAAAATAAATAACAATAGGGGGATTTCGGGGGCAGGGGATACGTTTAATAGATTGGTTTGTAATTTGTATTAAAACTACTGTTTTCTTGTCTCAAGAAGTGGTCATAGCCAGTGCAGTACGGACACCTATTGGATCTTTTCTGAGTTCTTTAGCAGAAGTACCTGCCACTCGTCTGGGATCTATTGTTATCAAAGAATCTATAAATAGAGCAGGTATGTAGCCATTGTGATATATTCCTTATTTTGATAATAGTTAAAATGAATGACGGTTAACCATGGTTTCAGACAAATTTCATATAGAATGAGATTAGAGGCTTTGTAAAAAAATGTACCCTTGATTTGGTTGAAGATGAACAACATATTATTATTAGTTGTCCTGTATACATAATGATGGTAGAGAGATATTTTTTGAAAGAGATAAACACTTTTTTTTGTCAAAATTTTGAGATCTCTTAGATGAGGCAAAATTGTTTTAGTTATTTACTAATAAAAATTTGTCGGTCCTAAAATATTTAGCGAATTATATTATTAAATGTCTAGATGTTAGACAACTGTCAATCAATATACTTAATAACGATAACGGTGTATGGAAATATTTTACGATGTACATGTCAGTCTGGCAGGTTTTATTTGACCTTGACCTCATTTGCACGGTTCATTGCTCAATGTTAAGTTTTTATACGACAGCAAAAAATTTTTGCGGTCGTATATTGGTATGACGTTGGCGTCGTTGTCGTCGTCGTCGTCCGAAGACACATTGGTTTTCGCACTCTAACTTTAGTTTAAGTGAATGGATCTCTTTGAAATTTTACCATAAGGTTCAATACCACAAAAGGAAGGTGAGGATTGATTTTGGGGGTTATGGTACCAATAGTTAAGGAATTAGGGGCCAAGAATAAGCATTTTCTAGTTTCCAGACAATTACTGTGGAACGGTGTATGGATCTCTCTGAAATTATACTACAAGTTTCCATACCACAAAGGGATGGTTAGGATTTGCTTTGGGGGGGGTTTTAGCTCAAACCGTTTAGGAATTAGGGGCAAAAAAGGGGGAAAAACAAGGTTGTCCTGGTTAATGGACAAATATTTTAGTACAAAACATAATTTAAAGCAGTGTAAGGGAGATAAATCAAATACATCATTGAAATTATCTCCCTTACACTGCTTTTAAATTATGTATAAAGTAATGGTTAATGAACAATTAAGATAATTTAAAACAGTGCAAGGGAGGTAATCTAAATACAACGTTTTGGTTACTTCCCTTACACTGCTTTTAAATTATGTTTAAAGAAATGCATATTTATAAAGGAAGACCAGTAAAAATATCTGCAAATGTTGCATCTTTTTTTTTACAAAAAAATCCATATGAAAGAATTGACACTATATTTTAAATTCTATTATAAAATAGATTAAACATGTATTTAGATTTTAGATTTTTGGCCCAGTTTTCAAGTTTGTCCAAGTTGGGGTCCAAAATTAAACTTTGTTTGATTTCAACAAAAATTGAATATATGGGGTTCTTTGATATGCTGAATCTAAACATGTATTTAGATTTTAGATTTTTGGCCCAGTTTTCAAGTTGGTTCAAATTGGGGTCCAAAATTAAACTTTGTTTGATTTCAACAAAAATTGAATATATGGGGTTCTTTGATGTGCTGAATCTAACCATGTATTTAGATTTTTAATTTGTGGGCCCGCTATCAGATTGGTTCATATTGAGGTCAAAAGGGTCCAAAATTAAACTTTGTTTGATTTCATCAAAAATTAAATTATTGGGGTTCTTTGATATGCCAAATCTAACCGTGTATTTAGATTTTTAATTTTGGGTCCCGTTTTTTAAATTGGTCTACATTAAGGTCCAAAGGGTCCGAAATTAAACTTAGTTTGATTTTAACAAAAATTGAATTCTTGGGGTTCTTTGATATGCTGAATCTAAACATGTGTTTAGATTTTTGATTAAAGGCCCAGTTTTCAAGTTGGTCCAAGTTGGGGTCCAAAATTAAACTTTTTTTGATTTCAACAAAAATTGAATATATGGGGTTCTTTGATATGCTGAATCTAACCATGTATTTAGATTTTTTATTTGTGGGCCCCGCTATCAAATTGGTTCATATTAAGGTCACAAGGGTCCAAAATTAAACTTTGTTTGATTTCATCAAAAATTGAATTATTAGGGTTCTTTGATATTCCAAATCTAACCGTGTATTTAGATTTTTAATTTTGGGTCCCGTTTTTTTAATTGGTCTACATTAAGGTCCAAAGGGTCCAAAATTGAACTTAGTTTGATTTTAACAAAAATTGAATTCTTGGGGTTCTTTGATATGCTGAATCTAAACATGTGTTTAGATTTTTGATTATGGGCCCAGTTTTCAAGTTTGTCCAAGTGGGGGTCCAAAATTAAACTTTGTTTGATTTCAACAAAAATTGAATATATGGGGTTCTTTGATATGCTGAATCTAATCATGTATTTTGATTTTGGACATTGGACCATAATAGGTAAATTAAAAAAAAATCAAGTTCTTAGACCACATTCTTTCTGTGTCAGAAACCTATTCTGTGTCAAATATTTAATCACAATCCAAATTCAGAGCTGTATCAAGCTTGAATGTTGTGTCCATACTTGCCCCAACTCTTCAGGGTTTGACCTCTGCGGTCGTATCAAACTGTGCCCAGCGAAGCATTTTATTGTGTTTTGATCTGGTTTTCTATTACTGTATGCAGTAGGTCAACTATATTTGGTGTATGGAATATTTTACGCTGTACATGTCAGTCTGGCAGTTTTTATTTGACCTTGACCTCATTTTCACAGTTCATTACTCAATGTTCAGTTTTTGTGTTTTGGTCTGTTTTTCTAATAACTGTATGCAAAAGGTCAACTATATTTGGTGTATGGAAATATTTTATGATGTAGATGTCAGTCTGGCAGGTTTTATTTGACCTTGACCTCATTTTCATGGTTCATTGTTTATGTTTAGTTTTTGTGTTTTGGTCTGTTTTTCTTATAGTTTAAGCAATAGGTCAACTATATTTGATGTATGGAATGATTGTAAGGTGTAAATGTCTGTCTGGCAGGTATCATCTGACCTTCACCTCATTTTCATGGTTCATTGGTCAATGTTCAGTTTTCCTGGTTAACTTTGTTTCTTCAGTATTATAAGCAATAGGTCAACTATATTTGATGCATGGAATGATTTTAAGGTGTACATGTCTGTCTGGCAGGGATCATCTGACTTTGACTTCATTTTCATGGTTCATTGGTCAATATAGAATTTCCAAGGTTTGGTCTCTTTCTTTTATACTATAAGCAGGTGAACATGTATTTGTGGCTTGGTTTATCTGACCTTGACCTCATTTTCTTGAATCATAAATGTTAATGTGATATTTGTAGTAAAACTTTATATGTTGGACTATCAACATAAAATCAATGGTCAGTATAGTAGGCGAGACATTTCAGCCTGTGCACTCTTGTTATCTTGAATATCATAATAGATAGAGATAAACTGTGAACAGCAAAATTGTTCAGCAAAGTAAGATCTACAAATAAGTCAAATATGACCAAAATTGTCAATTGACCCCATAAGGAGTTATTGCCCTTTAAAGTCAATTTTTCACAATTTATCGGAAATTTTTGTACTCGATTACAAAATTCTTCTCCTCTGAAACTACATAGCCAAATTAAACCAAACTTGTCTTAAATCATCCTTAGGGTATCTAGTTTAAAAAAAAAATATCTGATTACCCCCCCCCCCCCCCCCCCATCAACTAAGATGGTCACCATGGCTAAAAATAGAACATAGGGGTTCACTATAGAAGTCTATGGGAAAATTGTTAAAAAAACAATTACAAATGTGTCACAACTTGAAAACAATTCAAATAATGATAAGGGGTCTTCAGTAACTATTGTAAGACTACAATGGGATGACCTGCTTTTAATTTAACTACTTGGCCAAATTAAACCAAACTTGGTCTCAATCATTATTGGGGTATGTAACAAGGATCCGGATATTTTTCCAGACAATTTCGGACATTTTGAGAAGTTTGAAAAGTTGGTGCCCCTTTTCAAATTGTCGATATCAACTTGACTATATTCATAGCATCAACGAACATGGCGAACTTGTATTGCTGTTTCATCGCATTTACTAAGTAAATGTCTTACCATTACCATGAAGGACAGTTTAGGGAAGGCAACAGTCTAAAATTAAAATGATTTTAATGACTCAAAATGGTTAATTTCTCAGACATTGCTTACGTTTCTTTCGATTTGACAAAAGTTAAAACCGGAAGTTTGCGATATTTTAATGTACGAATAATTCCGGATTCATTTCAGGGATTTGTTTTTGTTTATCAAATTGACAGGAAATCACCTGCTTTTTATGGCTTTTTTATTTTATTACCTTTAAAAGTGTTTGAATATAACAGATAATAGTTGCACTCGTTTAATTTAGCATGAAATCAATTGGCATTTTACGATTAAATAATATTAAATTTGCTGAAGACAATTTCACGCATGCGTATTACATAGTAAATAAAGCACATGTATTACTCATGAAAAAATACTTTTTTCTACGTAAATTTAGATTTAATTTATAAATCAGAATTGATGACTGTCTTTGATGAAAAGTAAATAAATAATGAATACACTTGTCAGGGAACTTTAATGTTTTAAAGATATTATTCTGAGCTTGTGATCACTGTCAGGTGTGAATTAAAACCACAGGTAAAAAGTGATTAGCGATCATTAGCCAATGTTTCCCGGAGGCATTGATATAGATATTAGGAGGGCCCTCAGGATTATCAAACTACTGTAGTGGCAGTTTTATTACAGGAAAGGGATTATAAACAAAAACAAGTGATCACAAGTGCAAAATGGCGACTAAGAAATCCGATTTCAAACATTGAGTCAATGAAATGGCCGAAATTACTTCTGTAAAAAATAAAATTTGTCCTAAATCCCAATTACTCGTTTCGGACAAATACTTTCATCTTAGGACATGACTGGCAAATATGACCGTTTCCGGACCCTTGGATGTAATATTATTTATTATGATTTTTACCTTATTTTACATGATTTCCAATACCACAGTAGATACAGGTGAGCGACACAGGCTCTTGAGAGCCTCTAGTCTAATACTTTTAGCAATAGGTCAACAATATTTGGTGTATGAAATATTTTACGATGTAAATGTCAGTCTGGCATGTTTTATTTGACCTTGACCTCATTTTTACAGTTCATTGCTCTTTTTGTTTTTTGGTCTATTTTTCTAATACTTTAAGCAATAGGTCAACAATATTTGGTGTATGGAATGATTGTAAGGTGTATGTGTCTGTCTGGCAATTATTATCTGACCATGACCACATTTTCATGGTTCATTGGTTAATCTTACGTTTTTTCCTGGTTAAGATTGTTTCTTAGATACTATATGCAAAAGGTCAACTATTATATTTAAAGCATGTAATGATTGTAAGGTATACATGTCTGTCTGGCAGGGTTTATCTGACCTTGACCTCATTTTCTTGGTTCATTGATCAATGTTAAGTTTTCCTGGTTAAGTTTGTTTCTTAGATACGCAATAGGTTAACTACATGTATATTTAAAGCATATTTGGTGTATGGAATGATTGTAAGGTGTACATGTATTTCCAGTTTGGTTTATCTGACCTTTGACCTCATTTTCTTGGATTATGTTAAGTTTATGTGATAGTTGTAGTAAAGCTTTATATTTAGAACTATCAACATAATATCAATGGTTAGTAAAGAAGGCGAGACATTTCAGTGTGTGCAGTCTTTTTTTTACTTTATGATGGTCAGTAAACTGAGACTGTGTATTTTAGTAAAGATATATTACCTGTTATTGTTAACATAGAATTTTTTCCAAGACTGATGTAATTTTGCAGACTTTTAAATGAAAGTTTTCATATGGCTTACTAATATACAATTATCATTAAATCACCATCATCTTTGTTCATGTGTAAGAAATGTTTATAATGTGATGCAATGTAAGGGGAGATAATCATGTTCCAGTAATGACTCCAATCTTGTAATTTTGTATTTGTCAGGAACTGTAACTGCTGCAAATGCCAGTACCTTGAATGATGGTGCTGTTGCCTGGTGCTGATGACAGCTAGCGCAGCAAAGAGGTTGAATGTTAAACCACTGGCTAAAATCATTGGTAAGGATTGTAAGAAGTGGTTGCTTTGAAGCAACATAAGGTTGTTGTTGAAAACGATAAAATGTACTCTTCTTAGATACTTACATTGGTGATAAAAGTGCATGACAACTTTTAATCCTTGGTCTTGTGGAAATAGGAAGGAATATTAATATTATATGTTACCCCCTCACTCCCTGTATTTGTTTTTGCTCTCTTAATTAAAGGACAATTTTGCAGTGTGATACCATCATGACAAAACAATTATTTTGTTGTTTTGACCCTTTTTTCATGCTCTATATCAAGATTATATGATTTCTACTGAAAAAACAACACAGTGACTGCCTCATATTTTCATATTATTAAAATAAAGCTACTTCACAATTTTTTAATTGACTTTATCTCAGAAAGCTTCTCAGGAAGTATAAAACCAACATATATCATTTTTACAATATTCAAACGTAGTTCAGCAAGTTCTAAATGCCTACAAAATTACATCAAAATCCGAAATATCGCCCAGTTACATATACTTTACCTTAAGTTCAACTTGGATTTACAAATTTGATTGCAGTAGTTTTCCATGTATCCAAATTGGTGATTAGTGGTCTTCAAATCTATTTCTATCATTTAACACAATGTAGTTTATTATTCAATTTGTTGTCAGTATTGTGTGTCAAGATAAAAGGAAAGAAAGAATTTGATAATGAACATATCCTAATTTTTACCTAATTAAGATTTTTGGAGATTTTAGACAAAGACAGTTTATTTTCTATCAATTTCCTCATTCATCACTTAAATATATATCTTGTTTTTCATATTCTTATTTAACAAACACACCTAGCCTGCTTTTGAAGTAAAATCTTAAAAAGGTTTTTTTTATCTGATGCAGTCAAAACTAGAAATGTTTATGTATGCTACAATGATAATGTAGATTTCTCTCCAGCTTTTGCAGATGCAGCCATTGCACCTATAGACTTCCCTACAGCACCTGCTTATGCTGTTCCTAAGGTAATCAGAGTGATCTATGATTTATAATTTTGTAGAGTTCCCTACTCTACCTATTTATGCTTAATTTAATAGATTTCCTTTAGAATCGTTTATTAGAGCAATAATCTTTTTATGATATAGTATTAAATATTTCAGCAATATTGATGATATTTTGTCTAATTCCTGCAGCTATGTTATCTGCAGGTTAAGGACACAGAGTCCTTTGCATGCAAATATTGTTTTACTTGCACCACTCTAGTGCATACCAGACTGCTGAGTTAATTTTTTATTGCAATACAGTTGATAAAGACAGATTGGTTACACATTACAAAAGTAAAGGTGAAAACATGAGAGAAAACGTTCATAAGGAATAAAACCACTAATTCATAGACTCATTGCTTTCTATGTTAAATTCTGCAATTTCAAGCATTCATAGCTACTTTGTCTTAAGTTCTAATAAAGTAACGTCATTCCATGTCCAAACTATAAAATTGAGAATGGAAATGGGGAATGTGTCAAAGAGGCAACAACCCAACTAAAGAGCAGAAAACAGCCGAAGGCCACCAATGGGTCTTCAACACAGCGAGAATTCATGCACTTGGAGGTGGGCTATAGCTGGCCCCTAAACAAAAATGTGTACTAGTTCAGCGAAAATGGAAGTCGCACTAAACTCCAAAACATATAAATGAACTAAAATTTGTTTTAAAATGCAAGACTAACAAAAGCCAGAGGCTTCTGACTTGGGACAAGCCAAAAATGCAGCTGGGTTAAACATGTTTCATACCTTTTCCTGACTTATGCTGAAAAATTCAACATACCTTTAATTGCATATTAGAGCGCACTGGCCCCTGGAATTTTGGTAGTACAAAAACAGATACATCTGATCTGATCTGAGCAACAGGGCAGACATGCCCTCTTATTCTAATTTCATATATTTTTTTTAGTATTCAAAAGAGATTTTTAAAAAGGGATCTTCAGGGATGTAAATCTTTCATTTGATACCAAAATTACCCAAATGTTTAACTTATTGACTAAGTTTAATATAGCTATGAGTAGGAACTATTTTGTTATAAATTTTTACTACTTTCTTGTACGTTCTGGCCAGAATTAGTGATTCTATTCCTTTAATTACCAGTCAGAATGTATCAAATTATAGTTACTTTCTAGTTGGTATTCCATAATGAAAATAATGTTACACTATTGGTTGAATTTCATTTGTTCTAGATGCTAATAACCAATCACAATGTTTTGGTTTATGCTTTATAAATTTTTGTCTGAAATGCATTAGATTCTGAAACCATGAATTCACGTACATTCAAGCATAACAGACATTAGAAGAAAATTGCTTCTTTGCAAGATCAGTATTTTCAAAACAATTGCTTGAAAGGTTCTCAGCTGCATATTGAATTAATCATTGATCAGTCATTATGAAATCTGATATCAAATACCATATAGCGGGTTATTTTTGCGGGATGTTTATTTTTCGCTTATTTTGGCGGTTAAATGAAAATCGCAAAAATTTATGCATACGTTCGGTACTTTCTAAAAGCTAAAGCGTTTTGTAAACAATATTTTTTTCTGGTAGGCAGGTCAATAACGGTATAGGTTAGTTTTAATAACATTAATGCCAAAGAGCATTGTACATACATGAATTTTATAAATTTTAGGTGTATTATACCCTAATCAATACTTGTCAAATAGATTTAGAGTGTAAGGTGCTCTATCAGGTAATTACCCTTATTAATTAGTGTCAAATTACAAATTAAGAGTTGTAAATCACTATTGATTATTTTATAACTTAACTAGTAAGTACATCAAAGGTCCGGTCAATTTTGTAACTAATCAACCGTAAAATTTACAAGAAGTGTGTATACCTGTGACAAATATTTAAGTTACCGGTATTCTTTTGATTAACTGTATCAGAAAATAATCAATAAATTAGACGTCATTCAGGTAAAAAAAACCAATTAACCATAACAATAGACACTTGTTTCTCAATTTTTATCGCTTTTTATCTGCAACAATTTCAGTATCCGTCAAAATATTTAATTGAGATTAAGGAATCGACCAAAATATTTTTCGTATACTTTGTTGCCCCTAAATCGCGAAATTTTACACCCGCAAAAATAACCTCTATACGGTAATAGGTAGCCGCTTATACAGCTTAGGTTATCATTGTGAAAACTGCATTAGCATTGATGCTTATTAATGTTTGTGGTTGAGAAATTGGTTATTTAATATAAACATTTCATAGCATGTTATGGAGTAATAGTAATATATTTTGTTTTTATAGGATGTAGCTTGGCACTTATTACATGAAAGTCTTTTTGGTTCAGTAGCAGATGATCAAAAATTGCTGATGTAAGTTTTAATATATATCAGTAGTATATAATCATTAAAATGAATGTGGGAAGAAGGGAAAGAAAGTTTTAAATGTGGACATGGGGTTGTAGAACATCAGTGGTTGTGTATCAGGGCTTCCAAAATTTCCCGACGACAGCCGGACATTTTTCAAAGAAATATTTTTGACGGTCAATGATCAGCTGGATACTTAAATGTAACTGAGAGGATGCATAAATTGATATATGTGTCTAAATAATTAGTAGTGTTATATGCAATAAAATTATTTATAACTGTTTTGTTTTCTTCATTCTAAAAATAAATAAAATATTATCCTCGGTATTGTGTCATTTTTCTGTGTATCGTAATACAGTAACCATCATTGCATCAATCAGCTTCAGTACCTGACTGTTCTCATGTTTTTGTTTCTGTTTATATAATCTATCTTCTCTCTGTGAGTACTTAACACTTTGTAAATTAAGGGTATCTTATTTGAAACTGTTGATGTTGGCTTTAATTGCAGTACAACTTGATCATCAATACACGTGATACTTTTTTCTTTTTGTGTATTGATTACCTGACCACGTGACTTTTACAACTGATGCGGTATTTATAGATAACATTGAGGAGGCCCAATGAAGGATATTGTTTTAAAACGTGTAAAATCTACTGAACAGTAATAACATTTTTCTTTGGGACAATTTCCCAACCTGATTTAGAAAATAAGAAGAATAAATAAAAACATACTCAGTTGATAAATCATTTTTAAAAACTAATTTTCAGTTCACCAGCTTTGAGGTATGATAAGTACAAAATTAAATGTTTTTGCGTAGCCAGATCAGTTGACTCGTCGATCATAATTCCCACGGCGGGACTTAACTTTACGTCGGACATCACCTCTTTCTCTATAATATCGGAAATTGTCTGAATAAATTCGGAGCAGGCATTGTTCTCTTGATGTAATTTAGAAGTGATCACGGCACCATTTATTTTAGTTAAATCATTTATTGACTGAAATTTGTCCATTGGTAAGTTTTCTTTAGCAATAAAGTAAGCATTAGGGAACAATGTGCACATTGCGTTGTCAGTCTTTTCATGAACTTTCTCAAATACTGATACAATTGGATTACTTTTGGAAGCTGTCTCTAATTTAAGAGCTTGAACGTGGTCATTGCTATTAGCATGCTCTACAACGGCTGACTTTCGAAAAGTTATTTTTAAGTTTATGTTTTTGACAAATGTCACAAAACATGGCATTTAGCATACTGTCAAATCTTAACCATAAAAACAGTTGTAACCATTTATGAATAAAGCTTCTAGCATTTTTAGCAGATTTCGAATTTTGATCGGAATCGTCACGTTTACGTTTGCCCATGATGGCAGATTTGTAAAGATCAATTTGAGACAAAGTCTTTATAACAGTCGGAGATTGTCATGATTGGATATTCTTCTTTATGATTTCAATTATAAAAACAGTTTTTAATATGAAAACAAGAATAGAGAACGCCCCCCTTATTTATTGGACAACTCAGCTATTCTCGGTGTTTTTCCTATATATTTCAATAAATTTTCCCCTTCAGAGTACCCCAGTATTTAACACGATGTACAGTGTTAAATAAAATGATATATATCATACTTATTCATTTATAAATATCCTTATTTGAAGAATAACTTTTAAATATCAGGATACTTTTTTAAACTGAATGCTCATTTAAAATAATATCTATAAAGCGTAATTAAATAGGATGTTGTTCCATACACGCTTACATGTTTGACCTCGTTTACCTGATCACCTTTATGTACAGTGTTATGCATCATTAATTCTATTGATAAAGACAAGCTAAGGACACCTCATCAAAGGTTTCAAATCTGTAATCAGTGAATGATTTATGGCTTCAATAAAACTTATTGAAGGGATAATTGTTTGACAGCTTGTTGTTATTTAAATAAAAGAAAACGTGTTTATATACTTTTTATTGATGTACACAAACTAAAGACCAAGCGGTACATTTATGTACCCAGAGGATTTGACTAACTGAGACACTTCAAAGTATCTGAAATATGCTGCATCTGTTTTATTAAACCTAATTATGACCGAAATATCTTTGTGAAATAGATTGCCACAATTATAAACTAAAATGCTCAAACGGACATGCCCAAAGCGCCAAACGGACATTTTTATCGATCGATAGTTGGTAAAAATTGAAATGACCGTTTTATGAAAATGCCTTGAATAACAAAAAAGTGGCAAACCAATTCTATTTGACCATTTGAGGCTGAGAGCAGCCGGACTTTTTATGAAAGTTTCGGTCAAGTCCGGAATATATGACGGTTTTGGAAGCCCTGTTGTGTATCCATTATATGTATTAGTTGTTTTGGGATATTGAAAGTCCCTTCCAACTCTCCCACGTTATAAAATAGGAAAATGTCAATATAGAAATTTTTAACACACATTTTTTATAGAGTATTCAAAAAAAGGCACAAAAATGTGAGATTAATAATGGTGATTTCAGGAAATGTTGCATACACAAAAATGCTTTGAGAATTGAAAATTTCCTGTTACAACTTTGGCAATAATAAAAATATTGCAATTAATTTTCAAGTTACAGTAGCCTGTTCCTAATTTTTATACGACCGCAAAAAAATTTTTGTTGTTGTATATTGGTATGACGTTGGCGTTGTCGTCGTCGTCGTCCGGCGTCGTCCGAAGACACATTGGTTTTCGCACTCTAACTTTAGTTTAAGTGAATGGATCTCTATGAAATTTTACCACAAGGTTTAATACCACAAAAGGAAGGTTGGGATTGATTTTGGGGGTTATGGTACCAACAGTAAAGGAATTAGGGGCCAAAAAGGGGCCAAAAATAAGCATTTTTGTAACTTCCAGACATAACTTGTGTGTTAGTGTATGGATCTCTCTGACATTGTACCACAAGGTTCCATATCACAAAAGGAATGCTGGGATTGATTTTGGGGGTAATTGCCTCAAAATTTTAGGAATTAGGGGCCAAAAAAGGGGCAAAAAACAAGCATTTTTCTAGTTTCATGACAATAACTTGTGTGTCAGTGTATGGATCTTTCTGAAATTGTACTACAAGGTTCCTTATTACAAAGGGAAAGCTGGAATTGAGTTTGGGGGTAATTGCCGAAATGTTTAGGAATTGGGGGGCCAAAAAGGGGCCAAAAATAAGCATTTTTCTAGTTTCCAGACAATAACTTGTGTTCAAGTGTATGGATCTCTCTGAAATTGTACTGCAAGGTACCATACCACAAAGGGAAGGCTGGGATTGATGATGGGGGTAATTGCCTCAATATTTTAGGAATTAGGGGCCAAAAAGGGGCAAAAAGCAAGCATTTTTCTAGTTTCAGGACAATAACTTGTGTGTAAGTGTATGGATCTTTCTGAAATTGTACTACAAGGTTCCATATCACAAAAGAAAATTTGGGTTTGAATTTGGGGGTAATTGCCTTAAACGTTTAGGAATTTGGAGCCAAAAAGGGGCCAAAAAACACATTTTTCTAGTTTTCAGATAATAACTTGTGTTCAAGTGTATGGATCTCTCTGAAATTGTACTGCAAGGTACCATACCACAAAGGGAAGGGTGGGATTGAGTTTGGGGGTGATGAATCATAAGGGGGTTCAAAAAATATGGGGGGGGGATATTTTTTTTTTCCTTTATTTTCTTTCTTTCATTTTTTTTTTCTTTTAAAATTTTCCATTTTAAGTTGGTTATTTCTGATTTATATTTAAAAGCAAATAATAATGATATGGTAGGAGATACACACCAAAGAGGATGTGTAAATTATTATATAATAAGTATTGTGCAATAGCAAGAAATTTTCAATTGTACAGTATTGCACAATAGCAAGAAATCTTCAATTGCACAGTATTGCGCAATAGCAAGAAATCTTCAATTGCACAGTATTGTGCAATAGCAAGAAATATTTAATTGCACAGTATTGTGCAAAAGAAGATACTTTGTATAAATTGCTTATTTCTTGACCAATTTCAATGGGGTTTTATTCTTGGAATTCTTGGGGTTCTTTAATATGCTGAATCTAACTGTGTATTTAGTTTTTGGATTTTGGGCCCCGATTTTAAATTGGTCCACATTGAGGTCCAAAGGGTCCAAAATTAAACTTTGTTTGATTTCATCAAAAATTGAATTATTGGGGTTCTTTGATATGCCGAATCTAACCGTGTATTTAGATTCTTAATTTTTGGTTTCGTTTTCAAATTGGTCTACATTAAGGTCCAAAGGGTCCAAAATTAAACTTAGTTTGATTTTAACAAAAATTGAATTCTTAGGGTTCTTTGATATGCTGAATCTAAATATGTGTTTAGATTTTTGATTATGGGCCCAGTTTTCAAGTTGGTCCAAATCGGGGTCCAAAATTAAACTTTGTTTATTTCAACAAAAATTGAATATATGGGGTTCTTTGATATGCTGAATCTAACCATGTATTTAGATTTTTGATTTTTGGGCCCTGTTATCAACTTTGTCCACATTGAGGTCAAAAGGGTCCAAAATTAAACTTTGTTTGATTTCATCAAAAATTGAATTCTTGGGGTTCTTTGATATGCTGAATCTAACCATGTATTTAGATTTTGGATATTGGACCATAATAGGTGAATGTCCAATTTAAAATTTTTAAGTTCTTAGACCACATTCATTCTGTGTCAGAAACCTATGCTGTGTCAAATATTTAATCACAATCCAAATGCAAAGCTGTATCAAGCTTGAATGTTGTGTCCATACTTGCCCCAACTGTTCAGGGTTCGACCTCTGCGGTCGTATCAAGCTGCGCCCTGCGGAGCATTTTATTTGGATTGTTCAACCACCACATTTTTTCAAAGGACACGTGCGTAGTTTTGTTCCAATAGTAGTCGATATAAAATTGACTATAGAATTGGTATAATATACATTTCAGTCGATTAGTTATGCCCTATTTTCTTCAAAACTATATGTTTTTGCAATATTACACTAACATTATGAGGGGATTGAACTTGACAAAGAACTTGTGTTTTGCTGTTACTTAAAGGATCAGTGTTGAAAGTAACAATGGATATTCCAGGCTTGACACATTTATACGCCATGCTGTAATTTTATTTTTACTTGAATGTATTAAAATGATTCTTTTCAGTTGGGATACCAGATCTAAAAGCACATCTAAACCCAGTCACACAGTTGACGCCCACACAGCTGAAGTCAACTGTTTGTCATTTAATCCTTATAGCGAATATATTGCTTTTTACTGATCATATGAAGCTGTACAGTGACCTGCACTGGTTTATATCCTTGCTCTTGTGTTTTTTCACCTGGAGATTTGTCTCATTGGTAAAACAACATCGCCTGAATTTTGTATTTGGTGGACAAAGTGGTTAAGGAAGAAACCAATTTCTGGAAAAACAAGGAAAGTGGTCGAATGTTTTCAAAGCCATTTAAATCTTAAGAATGCCATTTGAAAATTGAGAAATTAGCAATTGAATTCAGAAAATACTTTTTAAAATTATTTATTGAGAATGAAGTGTTTTACTAGCTTGAAAAGCAACAATTTTGTATCTTGTTTATTAAAAAGTAACACTTTAATTGTATTTCTTTCTAGACAGTTAGACATATTTCTATATAGAATGAAATATCAATGAATTGTTAAATAATATTAAAAGTTCTACAAAGAAATATAAGGTTCACCATTTCTACTTCAAAAAGTTAATCACTGATAACAATCTTTGTTTTTGTAGACTGTTGCATTGTGGGATTTGGGGAATTTAAAGTTGAAGTTACATTCATTTGAGTCGCATAAAGATGAAATATTCCAGGTAAGTATTATTGCTTGAACTTTGAAGATGAATTCTGACAACATTCTGGATTCCTGGCCATGAAGACATTGAATTCATAAACAATGGCCTGGAAAATTTCGTAGTCTATCATTATACTTTCATGATATGATTAAGATCAGGGAACAGTAAATGGGCTATGGATTTTTCTTAAAAAACTTTGTTGTTGATACACAAATTTCCATTTTAATGATATAAAATGATCATATGGTCACAGATTTAGCTTTTTATCTAATAATCAATCTGTTACCTAGTTGTTAGTGAAAAACCGTAAAAACGAAGTCGGTGACCATATCATAATTTTGCATCATTTAAAAGGAAATTTCTGATTCACCAACACATAGTTTTTAAGAAAAATATATGTAGTAGAAATTAGAGATTTGATGATTTTAAGACAAGTTTTTTCACCGATTTTCTGAGCTTTCTATACGAATGTTCACTAATTTTTAAAGAATTCAATCAGTAATATTTCCGATGATAAAAGAGATAAATGCATGATTTTTTTAGATTTTCAGTTAAAGTTTAAAAAGCCAAAGTTGTATGCAAACATTTAGCAAAATCTGTGACATAGCCCTTTTTACTGTAACTTGACCTTAAGAAATTATTTTTTCAACAATTTTATACAGTAAAACCTCTTCTATTGTCAAATTACTTTAACATGTTCGTGTCCTGAAAAATGCTTGAAAGATGACCTGTTGGCCACTCACCCTCAATATTTCAAATTAAAAAAAAAAAGATATTTCTATGACATAATTGAAGTTGTGGATAAGTCTATGTCCAGGCAAATGTAACTGCATTTGCAGCATAAAGCAATCACAAATCAATCTTGAACTTGAAACTTAAAACAAAAATGTACAAGTCAGACTTTGTTCAAACTAATATTTCACATGATTACATAAGAACTATAAGTCACTTTTATCAATATTAAAAGGGAAGAAGGGAGTACCTATGTTACTGCACTTGAGGTTTAAAAAAAAGTCCAGATAAGATTTAATAACAAATAGAAGAAAGAATTTTGCTGCATTAGACTTAACCTGTTTATTCCTTTGACATGACTAAAACTATTGTATTTATTAACAGGTTCAATGGTCCCCACATAATGAGACAATTCTAGCCTCCAGTGGAACAGATAGAAGGCTCCATGTATGGGATCTTAGGTTTGTGTTATTTTACTTATTTATTGTAGCTCTTGACCCTTAAAAGTTGGGGCTACATTGCATTCACCCTGTCTGTGTGTCTGTCCGTCCATTCAACAAACATATATTTCAATCACACTTTTCCCAGGAACAACATAACAGATTGACATTATATTTAGTTGGATGCTTGATAGTGATGAATTCTATTGCATGAAGACTTCTGATCTGTTTGAAATTTTGAATTTTTCAATATGATTAATGAACTTACAATTTAAGTCATGTTTTTCTTAAGTACTACTGAATAGAGTGATTTTAAAAGCAGCCTAACAGTAATGAGTAGTAACATTTGCGTGCCTTTAGGAACTGTTGGACACCTGCTTCCTGTTTTCAGATACTTTCAATTATGAATGGGGTATGCTTAGCACGACAACACATGCATTCTTGTTCTAAAATTACATTGTATTCTAAAGCAGTTTACTTAAATAATTTGTTTGCCAAATCCATACATTGACAATTTGTCTGGTTTAGAACCGGGCTACAATTGGCCAAGGGAAACAACTTGTGTTAGAAGTGTGAAATCGCAGAATTAAATCGGTTATTGGCAAATTGGCAGATTGACAATTGTGTTATCAAAACTCAATTGTTGATATAAAACAAAAGTGTTATAATGGCTGTTCCAAAATTTTCCTGTGGGAGGCACTCAAATAAGTAACATGTGTTGTTGAATTTTCTTAAGTAAAAATTATCGGTAAAATGAAAATTTTATTAATTGTTGGTTGGTGTCTTATAAAAGTGCTTCACATACCCTGTAAGTCTTGAACAGTCCCAATTTATTCATTACTAGCCTATTATATATAGACAAAACATTTGCTTAAAATTTAATAACACAAGAATTGTTTAAAAGTTGACTATGCTTGTTTTAATATTAAACCTCAGTTGGGACATATTTATTTATATTTACAGTAAAATGGGAGAAGAGCAGTCAGCAGAGGATGCTGAAGATGGACCACCAGAATTATTGGTAAGTTTACTTTCTTAATTTATTGAACTGGTGACCTCCACTTTTGTTTGACAAGTCCCTCTGACATTTTCTTCATTATGATAGATCATTGATAAACTTAAAGTTTATATGACACCTGCAGTAAGACTGATCTTTTCAAGACTAAACATAGAATAAATTTTTAATCAGCAAAGCAGGGGAGACAATTTACTATGTGCACACTTGTATTCCAATGTCATAGCAAATGTATCTGGAAACATTTAAAACAAAATTTGTTTTATGCCTCTTGTTGAGAAATTTTAGGTATTGTCAATTCATTCCTTAGACATGTTAGGGATATATTTGTGAATATTGCAACAAATTCCATTTACATTGCTAATACAAGAAATATAATTTTGTACACAGTATTCAGTCACAGTTCTGTGTTTTAATTCATTTATTTCTGTTGATAAAACAAAGTGATTCTTAATATGTGAATTTTATTTTTACTTCAAGTGAAGTTTTAGAAATTATAAGATATGTGGTTACAGTTGTCATGAAAACAACTTAGAAATAATACTTGAAAAGTTCAGATCTAAGAGTACAGTTACTGAAAGCTAGTTTGTTTTGTTTGCAAGAATAGTGACATAATTATATTTTATGGCATGCTTATTTTAGTTTATACACAGAGGACATACAGCAAAGATCTCAGACTTCTCTTGGAACCCAAATGAAACCTGGGTATTATGTTCAGTATCAGAAGATAACATCATGCAGGTCTGGCAAATGGTAAGTGTGGTAAATTATTGTATAAAATAAGTAAACAGAAAGATGGAATACAGGGATTATAAAAGAGAGGCGAAAGATACCAGAGTGACATTCAAACTCAAGTCAAAAATAAACTGACAACGCCATGGTTAGAAAAGAAAAAGACCATAGACGAACAATAATACACAAAGCACAACATAAAAAAACAAACTAGAAATTGAAGTTGAAAAAAAAAAATTGGCAAAATATTTACATTCTTCAAGTGTCTGTACAACATGTCTTAATTTACCCAATTCTCTTGTAATTTGGGGAAAGGGAGTGAACAAATTTAACAGACTATCTGACAGAGATCAGCAACTTCACTTTGTAAAGATCGTAAAGATATAACTGAACAACTGACAAGATTTCTGACCTGAAATATTCATGAAATGTTATTCCAAAAAGAGGTTGTGCACAATTATAGGGTATTATCCCTTTACGTTATACTCATGTTTTGAGTGAACTCAATTAAGGATATTCCAGAAACGTGTCATTGAAATGAAAAGATAATAACATGGGCAGTGTAAATATATCATTTATTAACTCTCTCATTGTTCGTCCTATGAGCTGTAAATTTGATGCCCTTACAACATAGTCATTCTAAAATTAAATAAGTGTCCTGATTTTTGTTTTCTCATGCCGGCTGATTTTGATGGTGGTGTTGCAGATTGACATTGCTAGTCATTCTGGCTTCATATCTACAAATTAGGTTTAGAACTATCTTTGTATCGTGTTTTTATACCCCGCTTTTAAAAAGAGGGGTCATACTGTTTTACCTCTGTCTGTCCATCCAATGAATATTTTTCTTTGCATCTTTCTCAGGAACTACATCATAAGGATTTCTGAAATTTGGTTTCAGGGTTTATATAAGTCAGTGATGCGTTTTCCGATTCATCACTCAACAACTTCCTGGGCGGGCGGGGTTATCATCAGTGAACAGTACCTCGCAGTTTCACTTGTTTGTTCAATTGTAACTCGTCATAAAATATTTGCTATTTTTCAGGCTGAGAATATCTACAATGATGTAGAGCCTGATACTCCAGCAACAGAATTAGAGGCTACTGCATCATAATGTATGCGACTTCAGAATCATTAAACATTATAACATACTGACTTTAGATAGCAGTGCTGATAAATTATTCATGTAAATCTTGTCATTAAAAATACATTTTAAACAGTCTTATTGTAGAAGACAAGACATGTTATTCCATGGTAAAACATCAAATAAGTTTTACATTTAGTTTCATTCTACTAAAGGTAAAATAGTTTATCTATGTTTTGTATATAAAAATACCTTGTGGTTGTAAAACAATGTTTTGTTGTGTAATTTTATCCTCAAACCTTGCTTTTATCTCCCACAGTGGGGGACATATTCATAGTTTTCGTCTATCCAAAATCACAATAGATGGATCAAAAATGTTAACCATACTATACTGTCATTTGGATTTTATCATTTTTGCCATTTATTTTTTGAAACTTTCAGACAATAATGTTTTATAAATGTAAATTCAAGAAGACTTTTTGCCAGAAAACTTCATTCTTGGTTTATATATTTGTTATCACTATTAATTTTAGGGGCTATGTTGAATTCACCTTGTGTGTCCTTTTGTCCTTCGAACAAATATTTCAGTCACACTTTTTCGTAGTAGTTTGACTGATAAATGTGAGAACTTTTTATATTTGTTGGATTCCTTCCTGTTTGTTGATACTTTAAAATTTTTGTCACTTTTCTCAAGTACAACTGAACAGAATGACCTCATATATGTCAGCATCTTTGCAGCGATGAAATATAATGCGAGGGCTTTTCTTATTAATCAAAACACATACTCCCTACACTCTGATACTTTGAATTATGAGTTGGATATGCTTAGCACAACAAAGCTTGCAATCATTTGACTTGAACACATTGCAAAAAAGCATTTAGTATGTTACTGATTTTTTTTTCCAGGTTCATCTAAATTTGACCATATTTTCATGGATCATTTATAGTGATAACCGCCATGGTGGTCGACACAATATTGGCCTCAAGTGCAAGGTTTGAACCTGTGCGGGTAAAACCAATGATTTAAAAATTGGTATTTACTGGTTCTCTGCTCTAGGCAGGTGGCATTAAAGAGTAAGAGCAAAGACTGGTTGACCTGGAGTGGGAATAATGTGTCTGGGTAAAGTGAAATGTCTTCCTGCGGATTGTTGCCTTGTGAACTAGCATGTTAAAACATCTGGCTCAGCATGTCGGTCTAATACAAAGCAGGGATAATATTCATATTACATTAGCATGTTCTCGCCTTAATATGCATATAAATTTACCACTCCATAAGAATTTGACATCTAACCTTGACCTTCCTCTTTATTGGTAAAAATAACAGTACACACATATATATATATATACGTATAGAAATGTAAATACAAATTAAAAAAAAAAAAAACATTTACATATTTGGATTCAATACCACAAAGAATACAAACTAAAAATAAATTAATTTTATAGTTTGATTATAAGGTCCATGACAACTTTTTGGAATTGAACTAGTAATAGCTGTCTTGTCCTTTAGAACTTCTAAATTGTATTGCATGTTAAAATTGTGTCAACTATTTTCAACATTTATATTTGAAGTGTCTATCTGGCTTAAATATAAAAAAACGCATTTGATTTGGTCTCCAATAGCATATCAATCTAATAAATAAGTGGTCTGTATCAAGATGTTTGCCGTTTCAGGCTAGTTTTCCCCAGTAAGCTAGAACAAAGTTGCCTCCTTTTCATTCAGTTGGGATGTATATTCAATCATTGTACTGAAATGGCAAATAATCTGGTTAGTTCATAAATTAATATTTACTTAGTAAACTAAAATTCTAGTTCTTGCACACCTTTTGTTGATTACTATGTTGACCTTGAGATGTCTTTCATTTTATCTGTTAATATATATTTTTCTGAATATGGTAAATTACATAAAGTACCTAAACTATTTTATTGTTATGATCGGGATAATAACCAGAATATTAAATTTGGCATTTCTGATAAGAACTGCAATAAAATTCAAAAAACATACTTTTGCATTTGTCTAATATGCCCATCAATATGAAATTTGTTTAGAAAGTTCAACATTATTTTGCATGTCAAGAAACTGTTGTCTAAAAAATGTAACCCCTTGAGTTAGAAATGGTAGGTCTTTCGTTTCTGGTTGTCTGGTAATTCAAGAAATCTCTAGATAACTTTTGGTTAGAATGATTGCAAATACTGAGTTAGCTCCCCTTAATTGTTAATTTCTAGTGCCTTTCAACCAAATTATATCTTGATTTACTAGAACAAGCAAAGGAAACAATTTTAATTTCGTACACTATTATATAATTTGAACATAAATAAATGTCAACTTGAGTGGGTTTTTTGTTTGTCATGTTTTCACCACTGCCTGATTCTTTGGCAGATTGGCACTTGAATCGTATGGTAAGGGTTAAGGGGAAATAAACAGCTGCGCATGATACGCCCGTCGCGTTTTCAAAGAATAAAGCTCAATTACTTCTCAATGTCATATCAGAAATTTATAAACATCGTAAGGGAGCTTACGTCAATAGATATAAACAATTCACCAAAGTTTCATGAGAACTGCTGAAAGCATTTTTGAGTTATTGTACGAAAACTTTAAAATCCCCCCTTTTTAAATGAATAAAACCCCACAACTCGGAAACATAAAATCTAAAATTTATAACAATCGAAAGAGAGCTTACGTCAATAGATATAAACTATTCACCAAAGTTTCATGAGACCTTCTGAAAGCATTTATGAGTTCTTGTCCGAAAACTGGAAAATCCCCCTTTTTTAATGAATAAAACACCGTAACTCGGAAACATTATATCTTAAATTTATAAATCGAAAAGGAACTCATATCAATAGATATAAACAATTCATCAAAATTTCTTGCAAATTGGTGAAAGCATTTTTGAGTTATTGTCCAAAAACTGGAAAATCCCCCTTTTTTAATGAATAAAACCCCATAACTCGGAAACGTAAAATCTAAAATTTATAAAAAACGAAAGGGAGCTCATGTCAATAGATAGGTTAAAGCGTTTTTGAGTTAATGTCCAACATGTTGACGACGGACGGACAACGGTATACCATAATATGTCCTGTAAACGGGCGTATAAAAACTGAATCAATTTTAAAAAGTTCTTATTCATGCCCATTAGATTTAATTTTGGAATAGCCAATGCCTAATAAAGTTAATTTTAACTCAATATACCTCCTGCATCAATTTGTCATGTGCTTTTACATTCCATAATTTGTCTGGTTTCATTAGTTTGTCGTTCAATCTCAAGTCAAATATTTCAAAGGCTTGAAGCATCTGGAAAAAGATTCATTTTTGTATACCTTAATATTTTCTGACTTATTCAATTATTTTTCTACACCAAATATAATTTTTCTACCAATTTTAAACTTTATATCACAACAAGCTGTGAAAAAAACAGTTTCTGCAGGTAAACAATTTTTTTCATTTTATTTCATTTAACTCTTGGATCATCAACAAAATTAGAAAATCATGAAAAATTTTGTGCAAACTCGGCTAGAAAGCGATAAATTAAAAAATGAATAGGTTTATTATATGTGTTGTATCATTCCTTTTTGTAATCAACACTATTAATTAAAAGTCTAATTCAAACTAACATTTTTGAGGAAATAATTTCTTCAAAAACAAGCCTTTAGGAAAATGTCATCGATATATTTTACAGGCTCTGCTAGTGTGAATTCCAAATTGTATTGATCATTCCCTGTGGGGTCTTACAAATTAAGTTCATTTCTACTATATGAAGTAATTATACAAACCTGAAAAGCACATCTGTTGAATGGCATTCTACCAACAGCAGTCCCAAGACCAGGACAAAGAACCCCTCTGATTGGCTGATTTTCTGGGTTTCTGTTGTGTTTCTGTACTGCAATAGAATATACACAGTAATGAGTAGATGCATTTATCAATTATGACGGGTTCTTCTACAGCAGTTCTTTATTTTAAATACAAATTGTACTGAGGTTCAAAGAAGTAGAGAGGGGGGGGGGGGGGCACTTTTTAAAAGTAAATGATTATATTGAAACAAGGCAATTATACATACTAAACCTTCTCTGTTTGACCTAAGAGTGACTAAGGGACAGAAATATGGTCATATTGATCTTCTTCCTACTGGCATCAAACCCTTGCCTAAGTGGAGAAAACAATCGGCAAGGTTAATTTTTTCTATGTAAAGACCTGTCAAAACAACTCCCTTTTATAAAAAGAAAAGCATAATAATCAAAGTAATAGAATCAGAAATGATTTACGAAGATATGTAAATACCTGCCAAAATGACTCCTCTAAAAGACAGATAAGCATTAGTTGAGTTTATGACATCTTTTGGTACTCTTTTTGTTGGGACGTGTATGAGGTATTTGATTGGTTTACCATTACTTATATTATTGGTCTTTAACTTCTGAATGTGTACTTTGTCTGGATCTTTGTCATAGGCTGGGATAATGATTGCATTTCCCTACAAAATACAAATTTTGAATAAAATAAGGTTAGATGCCAACACAACAAAAAGAAAAGAAGACACATGCCTTAATTTAGTGGTTGTTGTTAAAATAACTGTTTTTGTGTTTTTATTAATTGTTTTAGCATAAATAAGCTGTTGCTTTTCCTGTTTAAATAGTTTTACAATTTGTTCGTGTATTTTATAAATACAATATGTCATGCACCATATACAAATTTTGAATACATTGAAATTTTTTAGACGTTATTATGAAAGACCTGTGAACAGTATATATAATAGTAGTCAATATATATGTTCCTGGAAAGACCTACCATCAATACCATCAATACCAAATCCCAAATGCACTCACTGACAAAACAAAATGCATTGTTAGATCTGATGAGGTAGTAAAACCTTTATTTTACAAACTTTCAACATAAATTCGATCATGATAAGTACAACAGGCAAGACTTTTCAGCGTGTGCACTTTTGTATTTTAAAATTACAATTCTCCAAAATACAGATCAAGTTCGAATTTTGGTCCATGGCGTCACCTTTGCCGTTCTTGGGTTATATCCATTTGTAAATTAAAAAAATTGCAGAATTTGCCGTATATATTTCAAGCTGGGGCATCTGTGTCCGATAGCCAATGGGACATAAATGTCCTTATTTATAATGGAATAATTCTAACAAAGTTGTACTCTACTCACCACAAAGTTTTCTCCATCATACTGATCTCTTATTACTTTCTGTATCTGTTCTTGTCTGAAAAAAAGGTAAAATATTAGACACTTATCAACTGCAATATATATATATATAACAACTAATGTATATGACGATGATGGAAGTTTTTAACGAGCTTGTAGTTTGATTTAAGGGAAACTTAAGAAACAGAATATTTTAAATTCTATTAATGGCCAGTAATATGGGCTGAAACGATAATTTACTGTTCCAATGTATTAACTTAATTAAGGTAAACATATGTAATTTACAGCTACTCAGTTATAAAAGTTAGCCTCATGTTCCCCTAGTTGTCTCCTAAACCTATCATTAGCATTAGAACAGTGATAGCAGTATATTATGACGGGCAAAAAGAGCTTTGGCACTGCCCATTCATCTTCTAGAAGGGAGAGGCACGTTGTTTGTTTTTTAATTTAAAGCTTTTTTATTCTAAATCTTCTTGAAATAAATACTTATGAAAGAAAGTTAAAGAAATAGTATATTTCTTTTGAAAATTAGCCAAAAAAAAAATAGAAAAGAACACTGATATAAAAAAAAAAAAATCTTGCTCCTGTATATTATTAATTATTGTCTGCAGTGAATGCTTCATTTCAATGTATGCCAGGTTTTTGTTAAAATTGATTTTGACTAAAATTTAGAAGTAAATACTTGACAATACGTTTCCGTAAATGAAGGAAAACGCATATATAAGACTCACATTTCCCATCCAAACAGCTCAGAAAACACACGATCTATCCCACCATCCATAAATCCAAAGGCATTTGCTGGAGAGACCTGTTGAATTAGAACTGAAAATTAATGTGCACGACCTGGAATCAACCTTTCTGCACTGAGAATAAATTCAACTTTGCTTTCTCTAAATATTCATGTGGACAAATGTCCTGAAAATGCTGGTCTCTTATGATGTGGCACAGTGCGCAGACCATTAAAGTTTTCCTGTGTTCAAGATGTATGCACTCGTATTTTAACAGTTATATATGTCATATTTGTATGCAAGAAAACTTCTCATATACGTACTTCTTCGTCTTACCCTTATTTTGTGAATGTATGGAGATAATCTTGATGTGCCCCTTAACTGTCTACCAAAATGTTTGTCTAGTTTCTGTATTTTAGAGTGAAAATGACTAGCAATCTATTACAGTATTTTTTAAAATTCTTTGTCAGATATAATTAGAAAATTGTTGATTTAAGAGGGTCTGGAATGGGGGGGGGGGTCCTTCATTTCGGTATTCTTCAATTTTTCCGGCCATTTTTCTCTTTTCTTTATATCTCAATTCATTATTTTTTGGGTCCATTATTCTCTATTGTTTATACTTTTTGCCCATTATTCTCTATTCTTTATATTTTAGCACCTCATATTATTCTTATTCTCTATTCTTTATATTTTAGCACCTCATATTATTCTTATTCTCTATTCTTTATATTTTAGCACCTCATATTATTCTTATTCTCTATTCTTTATATTTTTGCCATTATTCTCGATCTGTAAATCCCCTTCCACACCTCATATTACCCTGTATGTGTATTTTTTTTGGGGGGGGGGGGGGGGGCTCCACTTCAAGCAAAGATATCCTTAAATATGTGCTTGCGTTGGACTCCTTGAACTTGTATTGAGGTGAGCGTATTTGCTCCATACTGAAGGCCTCACTGAACTTGTGACTTTTTTCATTTATTGTGTTTCTAAATATGCAAAGTGATTTGACTGTTTTAAATTGATACACCATATCTTTTTAATTATTAATTAGCAACCAATAATCGTATGCTTCCTAACACTGAACTGTATTGATACAAATGTAAGTTATATTGGTAAGAGGAAGACACATGTGAAAGAATATACCCTAATACATCACAAACCAAAGCAATATATTCTGATATAAGTATTAGTACTTACAACAGCATCTACTTCAGGAGTACCAACTAATATATCACCCTCTGTAGACTGAAATATAAAAACACACAACCTATACCGACAGGTACTTCTCAATGGTGAAACCTATTACAGGGGGATAGACAAGCTCACTGCTCTAGTCAGAAAAGACTGAAGCAGATATTTAGCCTGAATGTCAGGCTACACGAGGGGATGGGGATCCTTCATCACTGTATTCTTTCATTTTTTATGTCTGACTCATTTGTCTCTATTCTTTACATATCTTGCCCTTTATAATCTCTATTCTTTATATATTTTGCCCATTATAATCTCTATTCTTTATATATCTTGCCCATTATAATCTCTATTCTTTATATATCTTGCCCATTATAATCTCTATTCTTTATATATCTTGCCCATTATAATATCTATTCTTTATATATTTTGCCCATTATAATCTCTATTCTTTATATATATTCTTTATATATTTTGCCCATTATAATCTCTATTCTTTATATATTTTGCCCATTAAAATCTCTATTCTTTATATATTTTGCCCATTATAATCTCTATTCTTTATATATTTTGCCCATTATAATCTCTATTCTTTATATATATTCTTTATATATTTTGCCCATTATAATCTCTATTCTTCATATGTTTTGCCCATTATAATCTCTATTCTTTATATATCTTGCCCATTATAATCTCTATTCTTTATATATTTTGCCCATTATAATCTCTATTCTTTATATTTTGCCCATTATAATCTCTATTCTTTATATATCTTGCCCATTATTATCTCTATTCTTTATATTTCCGAACAACATTATTCTGTATTCTTTATCTTTTTAGCTATTTTCCTTATTCTTAATTTTTGTGCCCATTTTCTGGAGTATTGGCCCATTATTCCCTACACTGTACATTACATTATGGAGCACTCTTTTTCCCTGTGCATGTCGACCTTGCTTTCCTCCTAAATTAAATGGTGTATAAGAATGTGAGTGAATTGTCTATAGATCCAGTCCAGTGCGGGATTTTCTCGCTGCATTGACGATCCATTGGTGGCCTTCAACTGTCTGCTCTTTGGTCGGGTAGTTGTCTCTTTGACATATTTCCCATTTCCATTCTCAATTTTATTTGCAAATTCGTTCTATATCTCTCAGCTGAGACACTGATATAAGGTTGTTCCTAGAACAGTCAACTAAGAATTCAAGAAGGTCCTCATCAGAATTAAATATACTGTAATAAGGGATCTGATTATCCTCCAGTAGGGATTTGAGTCTATTGTAATGAATTTTTCTCACACTATTCAGACTTTCACACGTAACTAGGAAGTGTTTATAATCCTCAGATCCTACCATGAACAATTTACATTCTGCAGATTTTGTTTCGTCAAATCGGTTGGTAATACTTTGGGTTTTGTATATTCCTGTAAGTATCCTGAATTTTATTATCCCTTTGCTAACATCTCTTTTGTGATCTCTGACACTGCTCCAACAGAAGTCTGGTTTTTTAAAATTCCAGTTGTTAACTTCCATGTATTTGAGTGTTGTTTTGCTTCAAGCAATTTCGGTCCATCTATTTTTTCAGGCTGTGTCTATTGCATCGTGAGTCAATCGTTTCCAATTTTTCTCTGGATTAAGTATAATATCATGTGTGGATGGAAGTTCATAGGATTTGAGTATTTTGTCCACGTTTATGTACCAACTATTTGATTTATCGTCTTTTAGTTCTAGATGTCTAATTCCAATTTTACAATTTTGATATTCTGAGAAATAGGGAAATGACAGCTTTAAGTATGAGTTGTTCGATAGTTTCTGCTCCGAGCAAGATATAGATAGCAGCATCAGCAGTTCTTTGTGGTAAAGACAGAAGCTGTTTAAATGTCTTTTTTTGGAAAGTTTTTAATTTTTGGATATCAGTTTTGGTAATGTTGAGAATTTCAATTCCACAGAGCATATTCTTTGTATAATTGGTACATTCTGTCATTTAAGGGCAATAACTCCTACAAGAAGTCGTCTGACAATTTTGACATATACGGACATTAAGTAGAGCTCAACATTCTGAACATTTTTGCAACCGTCGGATTTTCTCTATTCATAACGGTTTTAAAATAATAGACAAAACTTGCATTTTAACCCTATGTCCTATTTTTAGACATGGCGGCCATGTTGGTTAGCAGGCGGGGTCATCGGACACATTTTTTAAACTAGATTCCCAAACAATGATTTAGGCCAAGCTTAGTTAAATTTGGCTCAATAGTTTCAGAGGAGAAGATTTTTGTAAAAGTTAGTGAACATCGACAGACGACGATATCGGTGGAAGCCAGACGATGGACGCCAATTGATGAGAAAAGCTCACTTGGTCCAATGGGCCAGGTGAGCTAAAAATGGCTATAATGCTGCAATTTGTATATTCTTTCTTTATTCAGTTTTCTTATGTTCTTTTCCTTGTTTTTTTTGTTATTCGAAGCTGAAATGGGTGCTTATATAATTAACTAATCGACTCAAAAAATATTCTGTAACCAAAAGCTTAAAGACAACAGTATTACTGAACTATATATAGCTACCAGCTTCAACTTAAAGTTACAATGTACAATTTCAGACCTTAATTAAGCCTCAGAATCTATAATCCTATATCCTATCTACACCCCCTACTATAAACCATGAATTCATACTTTTTTTTAACTTGAAATTCATTTGTTATTTGCAAACATAAACACATGCACCTCTACAAAAAATTAAATACAGTAAAATTAACTTTGAATTCGTGAAAATGGCAGGGAAAGAGGAATTTCGTAAGCTTTCTTGATTGCTGTAATATTTATTTGTAGCCATGATAATTAGGGATTTTCAAGCTGCTAGCTAGCTTGCAAGGTAACAATTTACATATTGACATGCTATCCTCACTCTTAAGCTCAGTAAGCTGCATGACTGACAGAAAAGTATCATATATACACAATAAAAGTAGTTCAACCTCAAATTTGATTTATCCAATGCACATGGGCAATAACTAAATAAAACACTTTTTTTTGTTCTTTAAAACAATTTATATATATCTTACAGAAATGAAGGCTTCAGAGCAAACGCAATGCGAATTCTATTATAATAAATTTTTCCAAGGGCATAACTCTTTAAAACTAGAGGCTCTAAAGAGCCTGTGTCGCTCACCTTGGTCTATGTGCATATTAAACAAAGGACACAGATGGATTCATGACAAAATTGTGTTTTGGTGATGGTGATGTGTTTGTAGATCTTACTTTACTGAACATTCTTGCTCCTTACTATTATCTCTATCTATAATGAACTTGGCCCAGTAGTTACAGTGGAAAATATTTTGTAAAAATTTACAAAAATTTACAAAATTTATGAAAATTGTAAAAAATTGACTATAAAGGGCAATAACTCCTTAAGGGGTCAATTGACAATTTTGGTCATGTTGCCTTATTTGTAGATCTTACTTTGCTGAACATTATTGCTGTTTACAGTTTATCTCTATCTATAATAATATTCAAGATAATAACCAAAAACGGCAAAATTTCCTTAAAATTACCAATTCAGGGGCAGCAACCCAACAACGGGTTGCCTGATTGGTCTGAAAATTTCAGGGCAGATAGATCTTGACCTAATGAACAATTTTATACTCGTCAGATTTGCTCTAAATGCTTTGGTTTCAGAGATATGAGCCAAAAACTGCATTTTACCCTATGTACTGTTTTTTAGCCATGTCGGCCATCTTGGTTCGCGGGCGGGGTCAACGGACACATTTTTTAAACTAGATACCCTCATGATGATTGTGGACAAGTTTGGTTGAGTTTGTCTTAGTAGTTTCAGAGGAGAAGATTTTTCTAAAAGATTACAAAAATTTACGAAAAATGATTAAAAATTGACTATAAAGGGCAATAACTCCTTAAGGGGTCAACTGACCATTTTGGTCAAGTTGACTTATTTGTAGATCTTACTTTGCTGAACATTATTGCTGTTTACAGTTTACCTCTATCTAATATAATATTCAAGATAATAACCAAAAACTGCAAAATTTCCTTAAAATTACCAATTCAGGGGCAGCAACCCAACAACGGGTTGTCCGATTCATCTGAAAATTTCAGGGCAGATAGATCTTGACATGATAAACAATTTTACCCCATGTCAGATTTGCTCTAAATGCTTTGGTTTCAGAGATATAAGCCAAAATCTACATTTTACCCCTATGTTCTATTTTTAGCCATGGCGGCCATCTTGGTTGGTTGGCCGGGTCACCGGACACATTTTTTAAACTAGATACCCCAATGATGATTGTGGCCAAGTTTGGTCAAATTTGGCCCAGTAGTTTCAGAGGAGAAGATTTTTGTAAAAGTTTACGGACGACGGACGACGGACGCAGGACGGCGGACGACGGACGCAAAGTGATGAGAAAAGCTCACTTGACCTTTCAGGTCAGGTGAGCTAAAAAAAGTCGATTGGCCACCATTATAGAACTTGTTCGAGATATTGCTGATATTAACCAATAGTATAAGTTTTATAAAAATCTGATAAGAATTGTACCTGTGAGAGCACTAACAAGACCGGACAGACGGTACGACACATAGATGGACAGACGGACGGACCCTTGGTATTTCTTGTTCTATGTTTCCTGCAAAAGTGTTCGCGGGGGACAAAAAGAAGCATGTGTTGTAAGATTGCCAATGAAGACCAAAGGAGAGAAATGTGAATAATTATAATGTGAAAATGCTTGTTTTAAATTCTGTGGTTTAACACAGCCAAGCCCAAACACAAGGTTTGAGGCAAGAAAATTAGTCCAAAACCACCAAAGCAGTGATTATAAGAAGAATTTGATAGTGTTGAGAAAAAAAAAGACATTCACTAAAAGATGATATTTATCATAAATAAAAGAATTCAGTTATGTTACAAAATATAAAATTTTATTCTTAAAATATAAAAATATATTATATAAATATAGAAGTCAGTAAAAACAATCAGAAAAAAAACATACACATGATTAATTTTCAATAAAATGCTCCCTGCTGGCGCAGCTTGATACGACCACAGAGGTCGAACCCTGAACAGTTGGGGCAAGTATGGACACAACATTCAAGCTTGATAAAGCTCTGAATTTGGATTGTGATTAAATATTTGTCACAGCATAGGTTTCTGACACAGAATGAATGTGGTCTAAAAACTTAAAATTTTTTAATTTACCTATTATGGTCCAATTTCCAAAATCTAAATACATACACGGTTAGATTTAGCATATCAAATAACCCCAAGAATTCAATTTTTGTTAAAATCAAACTAAGTTTAATTTTGGACGCTTTGGACCTAAATGTAGACCAATTTGAAAACGGGACCAAAAATAAAAAATCTAAATACACGGTTAGATTCAGCATATCAAAGAACCCCAATATTTCAATTTTCAACCATATCATTATTATTTGCTTTTATATATAAATAAAAAATTACCAACTTATAATGGAAAATTTTAAAGAAAAAAAAAGGAAAAAAATGAAAAAAAAATCCCTCCCCCAATTTGAACCCCCTTATGATTCGTCTACCCCAAACTCAATCCCAGCCTTCCCTTTGTGGCATGGTACCTTGCAGTACAATTTCGGTGAGATCCATACACTTGAACACAAGTTATTGTCTGGAAACTGTAAAAATGCTTGTTTTTTGGCCCATTTTTGGCCCAAAATTCCTAAACCTTTAGGGCAATTACCCCCAAACTCAAACCCAGCTTTCCCTTTGTGATATGAAACCTTGTAGTACAGTTTCATAAAGATCCATATACTTACACACAAGTTATTGTCCTGAAACTAGAAAAACGCTTGTTTTTGTCCCTTTTTGGCCCCTAATTCCTAAAATTTTGAGACAATTACCCCCAAAATCAATCCCAGCCTTCCCTTTGTGGTATGGTTACTTGCAGTACAATTTCAGAGAGATCCATACACTTGAACACAAGTTATTGTCTGGAAACTAGAAAAAAGCTAATTTTTGGTCCCTTTTTGGCCCCTTATTCCTAAACGTTTAGGGCAATTACCCCCAAACTCAAACCCAACTTTCCCTTTGTGATATGGAACCTTGTAGTACAGTTTCATAAAGATCCATACACTTACACACATGTTAATGTCCTGAAACTAGAAAAACGCTTTTTTTTCCCTTTTTGGCCCCTATTTCCTAAAATTTTGAGACAATTACCCCCAAAATCAATCCCAGCCTTTCCTTTGTGGTGTGGTTACTTGCAGTACAATTTCAGAGAGATCCATACACTTGATCACAAGTTATTGTCTGGAAACTAGAAAAAAAAGCTAATTTGTGGTCCCTTTTTGGCCCCTTATTCCTAAACGTTTAGGGCAATTACCCCCAAACTCAAACCCAGCTTTCCCTTTGTGATATGGAACCTTGCAGTACAATTTCAGAAAGATTCATACACTTACATACAAGTTATTGTTATGAAACTAGAAAAATGCTTGTTTTTTGCCCCTTATTTGGCCCCTTATTCCTAAAATTTTGAGGCAATTACCCCCAAAATCAATCCCAGCATTCCCTCTGTGATATGGAACTTTGTAGTACAATGTCAGTGAGATCCATACACTAACACACAAGTTATTGTCTGGAAGTTACAATAAAAATGCTTATTTTTTGCCCCTTTATTCCTTAACTGTTGGTTCCATAACCCCCAAAATTAATCCCAACCTTTCTTTTGTGGTATTGAACCTTATGGTAAAATTTCATAGAGATCCATTCCCTTAAACTAAAGTTATTGTGCGAAAACCAATGTGTCTTCGGACGACGACGACGCCGGACGAGGACAAGGAAGACGACGACGCAAACGTCATACCAATATACGACCGTAGAAAAAATTTTGCGGTCGTATAAAAACGTAACAGATTTCTAAGATATGATTGTTAATGTTAAAATTGCAGTTTCTTTATAAAAGAAAAAATTCTCATTGCACAATTATTAGGTATCAGGTCGTTGCGATCCCAAACCGATCCGGCCCCAAGTCGATCCGGCCCACGTCGATTCGGCCCCATAATAAAATAATGAATAATTTATATTAACTTCGGAGGATAATGTGACATATTTGAATCAGGATAAATGGTTCTTTTCCTTCTAGCTTCATGGTTGCTAAAAGCGCTTTCAAATCATTTGGTAATTCCATAATGAGTGTTCACAAGGTTGACTGTTCAAAATACAGCTCACACTAATATGAATAAAAAATGAAAAGAAAAACCATCCTGTCTCCTATTTTATTGGAATGATTAGGCAAATCAAACAACATTTCTCAATTTGAGAAGTTTTTATATCTTTAAACAAAGACTAAGTTTGTATGCATCATCTTGGGGATCAGCTTGTTCAGTTTTGTATGTAACGATTTGTTATTTTATTAAATCAGTTGAAAGACTTGTTAAAATCACAGTCAATTGAAAAAATGCGAATTACTGCTGATTAATGTTAATGGTACTAAATTCTGTTATATATGTTTTATTATAATTATGCATACCCAATAGACTTGAAAACTTGTAATATAAAAACATAATCAACATAATTGTTTTATACTGCTTTCTTATCCGTATTCATTTAAGGTGATAAATTGATTTGAATTCAAATATTATATATAAAAATAATACTATATTTCTATATGAAATCTTAATATAAATTAAAAAAATATTCAAATAAATGTCTCATCTTAAGTAAATTTAATATTCAAATATTCGTCAAAGGCCAACTTTTTTATCGTCAACCTTTTATATTAACATAAAATTCATAAACATTTATGAATGACACTGAACTCATATATATCTTTATTTTTATTCCTTATAAATATTTTTATATTGGGGACGGATCGACTTTAAATATGGGACCGGATCGACTTGGGTCGGATCAACTTAATAATTGGGACGGAACGACTTGGGACGGATCGACTTGGGGCCGGATCGACATGAAAGCAAGTATTATTATAATATGAAGGTTTTAAAGATAAATATCATTATCACAGCCATTTACCAGTTTACTATGACTAATTCAATAAAATCTCTGTTCCCCCTTAACATTTTTTCCCATTGGTTAAGCAGATTTTTTTCTTCTAATATCGAGGTATGTCCAATACACAATGTAGTTTCAATATCGACGACATCAACGATTTTCGTATCGATATCAGTATATATGCACCTTTACTATATGTGTCACGGTAATTGCAATATCAGCCGTCGATATCGATTCGATGTTGTCAGTTAAATTTTATACCTGGCAGATTTCTTCTATTTAAGTTGTTAAAATTGTAGAAATCGAGATCTCGGAGTCATTGAATCGAGACCACTGATGAGTCATTGAATCGAGACCACTCATGAAACATTGAATCGAGACCACTGTTGGGTCATTGAATCGAGACCATTGATGGGTCATTGAATTGAGACCACTATTGGGTCATGAATCAAAAATTCTGATGGGTCATTGAATCGAGACCACTGATAGGTCATTGAAGCGAGACCACTGATGGGGCATTGAAGCGAGAGCCACTGATGGGTCATTGAAGCGAGACCACTGATGAGTCATTGAATCGTGAGCCACTGATGGGTCATTGAGTCGAAAGCAACTGATGGGTCATTGAATCGAGAGCCACTGATGGGTCATTGAGTCGAGACCACTGATGAGTCATTGAAGCCAGAGCCACTGATAGGCCATTGAATCGAGAGCCACTGATGGGTCATTGAATCGAGAGCCACTGATGAATCATTGAAGCGAGACCACTGATGAGTCATTGAATCGAGAGCCACTGATGAGTCATTGAAGCGAGAGCCACTGATAGGTCAT
The DNA here is from genome assembly GCF_021869535.1 of Mytilus californianus. Classification (NCBI taxonomy): domain Eukaryota; kingdom Metazoa; phylum Mollusca; class Bivalvia; order Mytilida; family Mytilidae; genus Mytilus; species Mytilus californianus. Next base: position 65,520 of record NW_026262750.1, read on the forward strand.
TGAATTGAGAGCCATTGATGGGTCATTGAGTCGAGAACACTGATGGGTCATTGAGTCGAGAGCTACTGATGGGTCATTGAATCGAGAGCCACTGATAGGTCAGTGAATCGAGAGCCACTGATGAGTCATTGAAGCGAGACCACTGATGAGTCATTGAATCGAGAGCCACTGATGAGTCATTGAATCGAGAGCCACTGATGAGTCATTGAATCGAGACCACTGTTGGGTCATTGAATCGAGAGCCACTGATGAGTCATTGCATCGAGAGCCACTGATGAGTCATTGAATCGAGAGCCACTGTTGAGTCATATAATGACAACTGCATGTTTGGCGTCAAAAATTAAAAGACTGGTATCTTAATTTGATGAAACTTAAAGGTGCACTAGCTACGAGATATATAAAAAATATAAATTTGATTTTTTTTGTTCAATCATTAATGAAAGTGAAATAATGATATAATTATTCACTTTCAGCAGCCAGTATGGGTCAATTCTGTCAGAATAAGCTAAAAAACATTCATGATGAATTATTCACTTGCAAGTGAATAGTTCGACCTCATTGAATCCGTATTGATGTGAACTTCAATTTAACCCCTTAGCTAGAGATGGATAACACAGTTCTTGTGTGTGTAAAGTTATTTAAAGGAAAAGAATGTCAACATTGAAAGTGAAACAAAGGTAAATCATTTGATTGACTGATTCGATCCACAAAAAATCATTCTTATATAGGTAAAAACGATGAAAAACATATATTTTTAATCTATAATATGTAATTAAACAGACCTAGAAAAATCCAATTCCACAAGTTCGCTTAATCTATTTGTATCTATATTTATGTTTATATCGCTTATATGGTCATCGGAGGTCAACTCGATAGTTAATTAGATGGCGTCTAGACTAAAATACACACAAAACGAAGCTACATATTATCGAGCCCATGCCCTGTAAATTGTTTATTTTAGACTTTTAATAGTTTGGATAAATGTTTTACATTGTTATAAATCAAATATGAGAATTTGAGTCAAATCGGTGAACTTGAATTTGACAGCTAGTGCCCCGTTAAGAAAAGAAAGTCAAATAGCATGTTTTCCATGCTATTCTTTCACTGGTATAGTCGATCAGTTTTAATGGACCCTTTTTTTCTTTAAGAATCTTTCATTGTAGGAAGGTTTCTACACTGTGGATTAGAGCTGAAGTACATACATTTACATCTATGCTATGCAGAAATTTTTGTTCAAAAATTATTGTTTAAAAGTAAAGATTTTTTTCTGGCATTAGTTTTAATTGCTTGGAAAGTATCAGAATTCAGGATTTCGCATAAAATCTCTTAGATCTTCTAGGGGTCATCCCCTGCCTTAGATCTTCTATGGGCCATTCCCTGCCTTAGATCTTTCATAGGCCATCCCCTGCCTTCGATCTTCTATGGGTCATCCCCTGCCTTAAATCTTCTAGGCACCATCCACTGCCTTAAATCCTTTCTGATTTGACCTGAAGGTCCTTCAATATTTTATTTACACTTAATCTTTAGCTAGCTTGGGGTAAGAAATGTATACATAATCACATTTAACTTTGCTGTTTAACCTGAGGAAGTATATGTAAAAATACAAATAAATATTGCCTTTGTCTTTGCCGATCATTCTGCTCAACTCTAACAAACAATACAAAACATAATAAACAATGACTTCAGTGGATCAACTACTGCTTATGAAAAATATCAATGTATAAAAACTACAAGTATATTAATATAAATCAATCATCATAAAATAAAATCTATAACTGTAAACATTAAAACATGTATAAATGATTTAACATTTAACATTATATCTCCTATAGAACATCTACTTTGGATGCTGTGATTGTCTAAAACATAGAGAATAGATAATACTTGGAAAACTTAACAACGAAAAGTCTGGAGAGCCTGTTTTCCACCTTCCAATTGTCTGTTGTAGTAATTGTCAAAACACAGAAAAAACAAGGTATCATTGACATCTCTGAACACAGCTAACAGTTGTTTCAAAAAAGCTGGAAAATTGTATTTGATCATATATACTCTTTTTAATTTCCTGGCAGTCTTATGTAGTCTCTTCTGATTTTTCACAATACTGTAAAAAAGAAATAACATAATGAGAATTTGGTGTTCATAGATTTAGTAGATATTTGATGCAAGTTTACCACTGTAAATTCAGAAATTATTGCGTGCATTTATTATTGTGATTTTTAAAACATGAATAAAAATGCGAGATTAATTATTGCGATTTCAGGGAAATCTGCATACAGCTATAAGTATCAGATATCAAAATGCGAGTTCTTTTATTGCGATATTTACCCAGTCGTATTATTAGCCTTAATAAAAACCTCGCAATAATTTCTGAAATCTCAGTATTGAATATATTCACAATTTTTTTTTTTTACTTGGGACAAATTAGAGCTTAACACATTGTAAAGAAATCTATTTGTTTAAGGGGCCTTGATGGCCCAGTAGTCTAAGTGGTTCTTATACTACATCACAAATCTATCAACACTGAGGTTGCGAGTTCAGCACGTGGTAGGTGCCTTTGACTCCAATCTTAATTGACTAGGATTGTTAGTTTTCCTCCTGGCACTCTGGCTTCCTCCATCAATAAAGACTGACCACCACTGTATAACCAATGATGCTGAAAATGGTGTTAAACACACACAATCAATCAATCTGTTATTGAAGACTATATGTTGCCCTGTAAAGACTATATGTTACCCTGTAAAGACTATATGTTGCCCTGTAAAGACTACATGTTGCCCTGGTAAGACTATATGTTGCCCTGTAAAGACTATATGTTACCCTGTAAAGACTATATGTTACCCTGTAAAGACTATATGTTACCCTGTAAAGACTATATGTTGCCCTGTAGATGCCATTCGATTAGTTTGGATTGCTCTCTTTTTTCATAATTACTTTATTTTAATTTCTCCTTCTTATTCTGAATTTGGATGACTTAGACATGCATTACTAGTACATTATTACTATTACTGGTAGCTTTAAGTGGACTATGCCATCGGTGTCCAAACTGTTCACAGGGGTTTTTAACTTGAAAAAAAAAAACATAAGGGAGACACAAATAGTTTGCCCTTGATTTACTATGATAGCTTAATTTGTTTTATTTTAATATGCTTGCTAAGACTCAAATGAAAATCTAAAATTGAGCTTACTTCAATGAAGAAATATTGTAACCCACTTTCAACAGAAGGAGAATTTGTATTATAACAGCAATAGGTTGTTTATGGTATATTCATAGTCTTTTTGTCGAGCCTTCGACTTGAGTCGGAAAAACCGAGACATAGCGATCCTACATTCCGTCGGCGTCGTCGGCGGCGTCCACAAATATTCACTCTGTGGTTAAAGTTTTTGAAATTTTAATAACTTTCTTAAACTATCCTGGATTTCTACCAAACTTGGACAGAAGCTTGTTTATGATCATAAGATAGTATCCAGAAGTAAATTTTGTAAAAATAAAATTCCATTTTTTCCGTATTTTACTTATAAATGGACTTAGTTTTTCTGCCGGTAAATATTACATTCACTCTGTGGTTAAAGTTTTTAAAATTTTAATAACTTTCTTAAACTGTCCTGAGTTTGTACCAAACTTGGACAGAAGCTTGTTTATGATCATAAGATAGTATCCAGAAGTAAATTTTGTAAAAAATAAATCCATTTTTTCTTTATTTTACTTTTAAATGGACTTAGATTTTCTGCCAGGAAACAACACATTCACTCTGTGGTTAAAGTTTTTAAAATTTTAATAACTTTCTTATACTATTTTGGATTTGTATCAAACTTGGACAGAAGCTTGTTTATGATCAAAAGCTAGTATCTTGAAGGAAATTTTGTTTTCTTCCAGTTAACATTACATTCAGCATGTTCAGTCTGCAGTTAAAGTTTTTAAACATTTATTAGCTTGATAAACTATCCTGGATTTTTACCAAACTTGGACAGAAGCTTATTACAATCAAAAGATAGTATCAAGAGGAATATTTTTATTGATTTACTTCCTCATTTTTGTTGAGCCTGTGATTAACAGAAAAAGTAGGCGAGACACTGGGTTCCGCGGAACCCTTACAAATTTTTTGGTTTTGTTAGCTCCTCATTTTTATAATAAGTTTTTGATTTTCAAGTTTTTTAGCCTGGATCATGCTGAATCCTTTCTCGTTGAAATGCCTATCTTTTGCAGTAAAATTGGTACTGTTAATTTTTGTACTATTCAGACTATTATTTTGTTGCCATGCTTCCAACATCTGTAAAATAGAAAATTTGTTATTAGATATAAATACAATGATACAGGACAAGATTTCTAATCTTGTCTAAAAAAAGATGAAAGGTCATTGCTGTTAAATGGAAAAAGGGAGATGACCAGCTATTTGGGAAAATCTTTAAATCACATTTCATCCTCATTGGTCCATCAAACTATAATAATTGACAGAGGATAAAATGACTGATGACTATTTAATATCCAGTGGCAAGTATTACAAGCATATTCAGGATAATAACATGTTAATGAAAAGCGCTTCCGAGGCAGGAAATTTATAACGTGTTGTTTTCATTTTTTTAATGTCTTCCAGTTAACTATCTATAGAGAACTATAAACTATCTGTAAAATATTAAACATGTTACTATCCATTTTAATCAGTAACAGTCCAATTTCCTGCTCTATATCTCAGTTGACCCACTCTACAGGATCTACTTCACCTATATCTCAGTTGACCCACTCTACAGGATCTACTTGGTCTATTTCTCAGTTGACACTCTCTAAAGGACATACTTCGTCTATATCTCAGTTGACCTACCAATTTAGATTTATTACCGGGTTTGTACTAACATGAGCAACACGACGGATGCCAAATGTGGATCAGGATCTGCTTACCCTTCCGGAGCACCTGAGATCACCCCCAGTTTTTGATGGGGTTCATGTTGCTCAGTCTTTAGTTTTCTATGTTGTGTTTTGTGTACTATTGTTTGTCTGTTTGTCTTTTTCTTTTTTTAACCATGGCATTGGCAGTTTACTTTCGACTTATGAGTTTGAATGTCCCTTTGGTATCTTTCGCCTCTCTTTTTTTGACCCTCGCCGCGATATGGCCTTTTTGTGCTGATGCGGCGTTAAGCAATCACCCATCAATCAATCTTTTTTGACCCACTCTAAAGGACATACTTGGTCTATATCTCAGCTGACCCGCCCTAAAGGACATACTTTGTCTATATCTAAGTTGACCCAATCTCAGGGACCTAATTTGTCTATATCTCAATTGACTCACTCTGAAGGACATACTTCGTCTCATCTTAATTGACCTACTTTGAAGGACCTACCATATAGCGGGTTATTTTCGCGGGGTGTTTATTTTCGCTTATTTTGGCGGGTCAGGAGAAATCGCAAAAATATATTCCGCGAAAATTTGTGCATACGTTCGATACTTTCTAGGTTAAAGCGTTTTGTAAACTATCTATTTTTTTCCCATTCGACGGATCAATCACGGTTCTTGTTAATTTGAACAACATAAATGCCAAAGGCCATTGTTCACTGGCTTTCAGGTATTAATTAGTTTATTGATTACATAAAATAAATAATGATATAAAAGTATTTTATCCTTATTAATTAGTGTCAAATTATATAAGAGTTGCAAGTCACTCATGATAAATTTATAATCTAATTAGTACATCAAAGGTCTGGTCAACCGTAATATTTACAAGAAGTTTGTACACCTGTGAAAAATAACTATGTACTTGTATTCTTTTGATTAACTGTATCAAAATATAATCAATAAATAAGACGTCATGCAGGAAAAACAATCATTTAACCATAACAATAGACCCTTGTTTGTCAATTTTTACAACTTTTTAAGTAGAACCATTTCAGTATCCGCCAAAATATTCAATTGGGATTAAAGAATCCGCTAAAATAAAAACTGCCAAAATTTTTCGTATACTTTGTTGCCCTTCAATCGTGAAATTTTACACCCGCGAAAATAACCTGCTATACGGTACTTCATCTATATCTCAGTTGACCCACTCTAAAGGACCTACTTCGTCTATATCTCAGTTTACCCACTCTGAAGGACCTACTTTGTCTATATCTCAGTTGATCCACTCTGAAGGACCTACTTCTTTGATTTAGTGTCATGTTATATTATTCTGAATTTTCATAACATCAATTTTTTAAGAAATATATATAAACTTGTTTGGAGAAAATACTGTTTTTAACCAATTTTTACCAATAAAATTGAGAATGGAAATGGGAAATGTGTCAAAGAGACAACAACCCGACCAAAGAGCATAAAACAGCCGAAGGCCACCAATGGGTCTTCAACACAGCGAGAAAATCCCGCACCAGGAGGCGTGCTTCAGCTGGCCCCTAAAAAAAATGTGTACTAGTTCAGTGAAAATGGACGTCATACTAAACTCCAAAACATATAAATGAACTAAAATTAAAAATCATACAAGACGTACAAAGGCCAGAGGCTCCTGACTTGTGACAGGTGCAAAAATGTGGCGGGGTCAAACATGTTTTGTGAGATCTCAACCCTCCCCCTTTTACCTCTAGCCAATGTAGAAACAAGAATGTGTCCATGGTACACGGATGCCACACTTGCACTATCATTTTCTATGTTCAGTGGACCGTGGAATTGGGGTCAAAACTCTTATTTTAACATTAAAATTAGAAAGATGATATCATAGGAAACATGTGTACTAAGTTTCAAGTTGATTGGACTTCAGCTTCATCAAAAACTACCTTGACCAAAAACTTTAACCTGAAGCGGGACGGACAGACGAACAGACGGACGGAAGGACGGACGGACGAATGGACGGACGGACGGACTCACAGACCGAAAAAAACATAATGCCCCTAGGGGGGGGGCATAAAAACAAACACACAGCAATACGCACAGTAAAACTCCATTAAAAAGAAGTCAGAGTCCAATGTCAGAATAGATAACAAAAGAAACTTAGAAAAATGACAATGATACATAAATTAACAAAGGACTACTAGCAGTTACTGACATGCCATCTCCAGACCTCAATTAAACTAATTGAAAGATTATGACTGTATCATATGAAAATCAAGCACAATCCCTCCAGTAAGGGGTTTAGTATCATACCATCATAGAATATATGAGAACATAACCTGTATTATGCCAACAACTGGTTTTAGAATACATGTGTTTATTTCCGATGCAAAGACCCTATGAGTGAATCAAAATTAATACCAAAATATGCCATCTTTAATGACCTGAAAAATACCATATTTAAATGTACATCTTTTAAAAGAAAATTCCTTTCATAATATTTCTTAAAATAGTAAAATACATCATTTTTCAGTTTTTAGCTGGTTTAAAATGCCAATTGTAAACAGTATGTGGAACCGCTCCCATCTACTGAACTCCCTTTTGAGATTTTGTTTCTTAAAAAATTTATAGGTGTCTTTGACTTTCCAAAGGTTTCGCTCTAAGGACTAAAGGACAAACAATTATACATTTGATTTTTCTAAATCCATCAATTTGAAACTATAATAACTGGAAGAGGATTACTATTGACTGATGGGTGCTTAATATCCAGTGGCAAATATTTCATGCATATTCAGGAACACAATTTCAATGTCCTTATTTCCACTAGAGATCTTGTAGATGTCTGACTTACATTATAAGAACATTTACATGTGCATATGTAAAATCAGTCATGAAGTATAAATTACAAACCTGGAAAGCACATCTGTCAAATGGCATGTTACCAACAGCAGTTCCAAGACCTGGGCATAGGACACTTCTGATTGGTTGATTTTCTGGGTCTCTGTTGTGTTTCTGAACTGCAATTACAAACAAGCCAACTTTTAACAAGAAGTTGCAAGCAATGTTATGCAATGTTTACACACAGACACTGAGGAAAAATGCCATGCTCAAAGAGTACTGTGGATTCATTTATTTTCGTGGGTACCAATTTTTGTGGATTAAGGAAAACTTGCACTTTCGTGGATATTTGATTTCGTGGTTTTCCAAAAGTCTGCATATATTCATAAAGCAAATTTGTAATTCGTTGAATAATTTAATTCTTGGTTTCGCTGTACTCACGAAATCCACGAAAATTGGTATCCAACGAATAATAATGAATCCACAGTACATGAATCATAAAAATTAAAAAGTGTCATCAAACAGGAAGTGTCTTTCTATGAGGTATGAAAATTGTTTCCACTTTACAAATTAAAATAAAAGAACATCTAGTGAGCACGCTTACACACCACATGCCTCCATATAAAGGGAAACCCCTTTTGGTGACCTGATGGCAAACTTTATTCTGTTTACTTTAAGGAATGATTCTTTTCTGTTCTGATTTTAGACAGTAAAATTGTGCAACTCTATGATTAGTTAGTATGACCTTGACCTTAGATATAGTGACCTCAAAATCACTACTAGTATTCCTCCCATTATACGTGACCATATATATCCAAGTAAGATTTCAATCCCATATGAAGTGTTTGATTTAATTTAAGGGAAGGTGTTTGGTACCACCTTAAGAGAAGCAATCTTTCTGACTGGTACTTGTATGTTTTAATGAAAAACAGGTATTATTAAAGCATACCAGCTAAGATTATAGCTCTAAATGCCAGGAAAGCATTAGCTGTATCATTCACATCTTTTGGAACTCTCATTGTTGGAGCAGAAATTAGAAATTTTATTGGCCTTCCACCACATAAATTGAATTTCTTCATATTTTCAATTTTTTCTTCATTCGGCTCTTCACTATAAGCTGGGATTATAATGGCATTTCCCTATAAGTAACAAAAATTAGTATAAGATACATAAAGTAACAGATGGATGGAGATGACCTTTAATGAAGGACAGATGTCAATTTCTAAATAACAACAATTATTATTTTATAGCTCAAATTGGCCCAAGTAAACAAAGTGTGCTAAAAACTTGCTTAAATAAACCACATGCTTATGAGCCTTTTGCCTATCAGGAATCCAATCAGAAACTGTTTGATTCTTTATCTTTTTAGAGCCTATAAAAGGTACGTGCACCTCTTTAAGATAGTATGACTTAAACCTTTTAGAGTCTATAAAAGGTACAGGCACCTCTTTAAGATAGTATGATTTAAATCTTTGAAAGCCGATAAAAGGTACAGGCATCTCTTTAAGATAGTATAACTAAAACCGTTTAGAACCTTTAAAAGGTACTGAAACATCTAAAAGACAGTATGACTTAAATCGTTTAGAGCCTATAAAAGGTATGAGCACCTCCTTAAGATAGTATGACTTAATAAAATTGAGAATGGAAATGGGGAATGTGTCAAAGAGACAACAACCCGACCATAGAACAGACAACAGCAGAAGGTCACCAACAGGTCTTCAATGCAGCGAGAAATTCCCGCACCCGGAGGCGTCCTTCAGCTGGCCCCTAAACAAATATATATACTAGTTCAGTGATAATGAACGCCATACTAAACTCCAAATTGTACACAAGAAACTAAAAATAAAAATAATACAAGACTAACAAAGGCTAGAGGCTCTTGACTTGGGACAGGCGCAAAAATGCGGCGGGGTTAAACATGTTTATGAGATCTCAACCCTCCCCCTATACCTCTAGCCAATGTAGAAAAGTAAACGTATAACAATACGCACATTAAAATTCAGTTCAAGAGAAGTCCGAGTCTGATGTCAGAAGATGTAACCAAAGAAAATTAACAAAATGACAATAATACATAAATAACAACAGACTACTAGCAGTTAACTGACATGCCAGCTCCAGACTTCAATTAAACTGATTGAAAGATTATGTCTTCATCATATGAATATCAGGCACAATCCTTCCCGTTAGGGGTTTAGTATCATACCATCATAACATATATGAGAAGAACATAACCCGTGTCATGCCAACAACTGGTTTTTAAATAAATGTGTTTAGTGCCGATGCAAAGACCCTATAAGTGAATCAATATTAACGCCAAAATATGCAATCTTTAATGACCTGACAACAGTATCGTAACTATATCCCTTCTTAATAAGTCTATTTAAAGGTTTTGTTAGCTTCAGAGGTGAATACTAACATTTTTGTGCTTTATAAAGAATATTTCCATAAAAAATTGGATGTGAAATACCTGAACGTATAAGAAGTCTGCATGTTGAGCTATATTTACGAATGATGTCCTTATACCGATGATAAAATTTAGTAAATGTTTTGACTAGTTTGTGATATCGAATTAGAGCCTATAAAAGGTATGAGCACCTCCTTAAGATAGTATAACTTAAATTTTTAGAGCCTATAAAAGGTACAGGCACTTCTTTCGGATAGTATGTTGACCTCAAAGGTATCTTTTCAAGTTTTTTTGTGTTGTTCAGTTTGTTCTCATTGATATATATTCCTACATCCCATAATCTCATTTACTCCCATGCCAACATATTGTTAAAACTTACAAATGATGATCGGACTTCACATATAAATATATATTTTTTATATATTATTAGTCAATATTAGTACCTACTACAACATTTTCACCATTATAGTCCTCTCGTATATTACAAGTCAATATTAGTACCTACTACAACATTTTCACCATTATAGTCCTCTCGTATATTACAAGTCAATATTAGTACCTACTACAACATTTTCACCATTATAGTCCTCTCGTATATTACAAGTCAATATTAGTACCTACTACAACATTTTCACCATTATAGTCCTCTCGTATATTACAAGTCAATATTAATACCTACTACAACATTTTCACCATTATAGTCCTCTCGTATATTACAAGTCAATATTAGTACCTACTACAACATTTTCACCATTATAGTCCTCTCGTATATTACAAGTCAATATTAGTACCTACTACAACATTTTCACCATTATAGTCCTCTCGTATATTACAAGTCAATATTAGTACCTACTACAACATTTTCACCATTATAGTCCTCTCGTATATTACAAGTCAATATTAGTACCTACTACAACATTTTCACCATTATAGTCCCCTCGTATATTACAAGTCAATATTAATACCTACTACAACATTTTCACCATTATAGTCCCCTCGTATATTACAAGTCAATATTAATACCTACTACAACATTTTCACCATTATAGTCCCCTCGTATATTACAAGTCAATATTAATACCTACTACAACATTTTCACCATTATAGTCCTCTCGTATATTACAAGTCAATATTAGTACCTACTACAACATTTTCACCATTATAGTCCTCTCGTATATTACAAGTCAATATTAGTACCTACTACAACATTTTCACCATTATAGTCCTCTGGTATATTACAAGTCAATATTAGTACCTACTACAACATTTTCACCATTATAGTCCTCTGGTATATTACAAGTCAATATTAGTACCTACTACAACATTTTCACCATTATAGTCCTCTGGTATATTACAAGTCAATATTAGTACCTACTACAACATTTTCACCATTATAGTCCTCTGGTATATTACAAGTCAATATTAGTACCTACTACAACATTTTCACCATTATAGTCCCCTCGTATATTACAAGTCAATATTAGTACCTACTACAACATTTTCACCATTATAGTCCTCTGGTATATTACAAGTCAATATTAGTACCTACTACAACATTTTCACCATTATAGTCCTCTGGTATATTACAAGTCAATATTAGTACCTACTACAACATTTTCACCATTATAGTCCTCTGGTATATTACAAGTCAATATTAGTACCTACTACAACATTTTCACAATTATAGTCCTCTGGTATATTACAAGTCAATATTAGTTCCTACTACAACATTTTCACCATTATAGTCCTCTCGTATATTACAAGTCAATATTAATACCTACTACAACATTTTCACCATTATAGTCCTCTCGTCCTCTCGTATATTACAAGTCAATATTAGTACCTACTACAACATTTTCACCATTATAGTCCCCTCGTATATTACAAGTCAATATTAGTACCTACTACAACATTTTCACCATTATAGTCCTCTCGTATATTACAAGTCAATATTAGTACCTACTACAACATTTTCACCATTATAGTCCTCTCGTATAATTATAGTCCTCTCGTATATTACAAGTCAATATTAGTACCTACTACAACATTTTCACCATCCCCTCGTATATTACAAGTCAATATTAGTACCTACTACAACATTTTCACCATTATAGTCCCCTCGTATATTACAAGTCAATATTAGTACCTACTACAACATTTTCACCATTATAGTCCTTTCGTATATTACAAGTCAATATTAATACCTACTACAACATTTTCACCATTATAGTCCCCTCGTATATTACAAGTCAATATTAGTACCTACTACAACATTTTCACCATTATAGTCCTCTCGTATATTACAAGTCAATATTAGTACCTACTACAACATTTTCACCATTATAGTCCTCTCGTATATTACAAGTCAATATTAGTACCTACTACAACATTTTCACCATTATAGTCCTCTCGTATATTACAAGTCAATATTAATACCTACTACAACATTTTCACCATTATAGTCCCCTCGTATATTACAAGTCAATATTAGTACCTACTACAACATTTTCACCATTATAGTCCCCTCGTATATTACAAGTCAATATTAGTACCTACTACAACATTTTCACCATTATAGTCCTCTCGTATATTACAAGTCAATATTAGTACCTACTACAACATTTTCACCATTATAGTCCCCTCGTATATTACAAGTCAATATTAGTACCTACTACAACATTTTCACCATTATAGTCCCCTCGTATATTACAAGTCAATATTAGTACCTACTACAACATTTTCACCATTATAGTCCTCTCGTATATTACAAGTCAATATTAGTACCTACTACAACATTTTCACCATTATAGTCCTCTGGTATATTACAAGTCAATATTAGTACCTACTACAACATTTTCACCATTATAGTCCTCTGGTATATTACAAGTCAATATTAGTACCTACTACAACATTTTCACCATTATAGTCCTCTGGTATATTACAAGTCAATATTAGTACCTACTACAACATTTTCACCATTATAGTCCCCTCGTATATTACAAGTCAATATTAGTACCTACTACAACATTTTCACCATTATAGTCCCCTCGTATATTACAAGTCAATATTAATACCTACTACAACATTTTCACCATTATAGTCCCCTCGTATATTACAAGTCAATATTAATACCTACTACAACATTTTCACCATTATAGTCCCCTCGTATATTACAAGTCAATATTAATACCTACTACAACATTTTCACCATTATAGTCCTCTCGTATATTACAAGTCAATATTAGTACCTACTACAACATTTTCACCATTATAGTCCTCTCGTATATTACAAGTCAATATTAGTACCTACTACAACATTTTCACCATTATAGTCCTCTCGTATATTACAAGTCAATATTAGTACCTACTACAACATTTTCACCATTATAGTCCTCTCGTATATTACAAGTCAATATTAGTACCTACTACAACATTTTCACCATTAAAGTCCTCTCGTATATTACAAGTCAATATTAGTACCTACTACAACATTTTCACCATTATAGTCCTCTCGTATATTACAAGTCAATATTAGTACCTACTACAACATTTTCACCATTATAGTCCTCTCGTCCTCTCGTATATTACAAGTCAATATTAGTACCTACTACAACATTTTCACCATTATAGTCCCCTCGTATATTACAAGTCAATATTAGTACCTACAACATTTTCACCATTATAGTCCTCTCGTATATTACAAGTCAATATTAGTACCTACTACAACATTTTCACCATTATAGTCCTCTCGTATAATTATAGTCCTCTCGTATATTACAAGTCAATATTAGTACCTACTACAACATTTTCACCATCCCCTCGTATATTACAAGTCAATATTAGTACCTACTACAACATTTTCACCATTATAGTCCCCTCGTATATTACAAGTCAATATTCGTACCTACTACAACATTTTCACCATTATAGTCCTTTCGTATATTACAAGTCAATATTAATACCTACTACAACATTTTCACCATTATAGTCCCCTCGTATATTACAAGTCAATATTAGTACCTACTACAACATTTTCACCATTATAGTCCTCTCGTATATTACAAGTCAATATTAGTACCTACTACAACATTTTCACCATTATAGTCCTCTCATATATTACAAGTCAATATTAGTACCTTCTACAACATTTTCACCATTATAGTCCCCTTGTATATTACAAGTCAATATTAGTACCTACTACAACATTTTCACCATTATAGTCCTCTCGTATATTACAAGTCAATATTAATACCTACTACAACATTTTCACCATTATAGTCCCCTCGTATATTACAAGTCAATATTAGTACCTACTACAACATTTTCACCATTATAGTCCCCTCGTATATTACAAGTCAATATTAGTACCTACTACAACATTTTCACCATTATAGTCCCCTCGTATATTACAAGTCAATATTAGTACCTACTACAACATTTTCACCATTATAGTCCCCTCGTATATTACAAGTCAATATTAGTACCTACTACAACATTTTCACCATTATAGTCCCCTCGTATATTACAAGTCAATATTAGTACCTACTACAACATTTTCACCATTATAGTCCTCTCGTATATTACAAGTCAATATTAGTACCTACTACAACATTTTCACCATTATAGTCCTCTCGTATATTACAAGTCAATATTAGTACCTACTACAACATTTTCACCATTATAGTCCTCTCGTATATTACAAGTCAATATTAGTACCTACTACAACATTTTCACCATCCCCTCGTATATTACAAGTCAATATTAGTACCTACTACAACATTTTCACCATTATAGTCCTCTCGTATATTACAAGTCAATATTAGTACCTACTACAACATTTTCACCATTATAGTCCTCTGGTATATTACAAGTCAATATTAGTACCTACTACAACATTTTCACCATTATAGTCCTCTCGTATATTACAAGTCAATATTAATACCTACTACAACATTTTCACCATTATAGTCCTCTCGTATATTACAAGTCAATATTAGTACCTACTACAACATTTTCACCATTATAGTCCTCTCGTATATTACAAGTCAATATTAGTACCTACTACAACATTTTCACCATCCCCTCGTATATTACAAGTCAATATTAGTACCTACTACAACATTTTCACCATTATAGTCCCCTCGTATATTACAAGTCAATATTAGTACCTACTACAACATTTTCACCATTATAGTCCTCTTGTATATTACAAGTCAATATTAGTACCTACTACAACATTTTCACCATTATAGTCCTCTGGTATATTACAAGTCAATATTAGTACCTACTACAACATTTTCACCATTATAGTCCTCTGGTATATTACAAGTCAATATTAGTACCTACTACAACATTTTCACCATTATAGTCCTCTGGTATATTACAAGTCAATATTAGTACCTACTACAACATTTTCACCATTATAGTCCCCTCGTATATTACAAGTCAATATTAGTACCTACTACAACATTTTCACCATTATAGTCCTCTGGTATATTACAAGTCAATATTAGTACCTACTACAACATTTTCACCATTATAGTCCTCTGGTATATTACAAGTCAATATTAGTACCTACTACAACATTTTCACCATTATAGTCCTCTGGTATATTACAAGTCAATATTAGTACCTACTACAACATTTTCACCATTATAGTCCTCTGGTATATTACAAGTCAATATTAGTACCTACTACAACATTTTCACCATTATAGTCCTCTCGTATATTACAAGTCAATATTAATACCTACTACAACATTTTCACCATTATAGTCCTCTCGTCCTCTCGTATATTACAAGTCAATATTAGTACCTACTACAACATTTTCACCATTATAGTCCCCTCGTATATTACAAGTCAATATTAGTACCTACTACAACATTTTCACCATTATAGTCCTCTCGTATATTACAAGTCAATATTAGTACCTACTACAACATTTTCACCATTATAGTCCTCTCGTATAATTATAGTCCTCTCGTATATTACAAGTCAATATTAGTACCTACTACAACATTTTCACCATCCCCTCGTATATTACAAGTCAATATTAGTACCTACTACAACATTTTCACCATTATAGTCCCCTCGTATATTACAAGTCAATATTAGTACCTACTACAACATTTTCACCATTATAGTCCTTTCGTATATTACAAGTCAATATTAATACCTACTACAACATTTTCACCATTATAGTCCCCTCGTATATTACAAGTCAATATTAGTACCTACTACAACATTTTCACCATTATAGTCCTCTCGTATATTACAAGTCAATATTAGTACCTACTACAACATTTTCACCATTATAGTCCTCTCGTATATTACAAGTCAATATTAGTACCTACTACAACATTTTCACCATTATAGTCCTCTCGTATATTACAAGTCAATATTAATACCTACTACAACATTTTCACCATTATAGTCCCCTCGTATATTACAAGTCAATATTAGTACCTACTACAACATTTTCACCATTATAGTCCCCTCGTATATTACAAGTCAATATTAGTACCTACTACAACATTTTCACCATTATAGTCCTCTCGTATATTACAAGTCAATATTAGTACCTACTACAACATTTTCACCATTATAGTCCCCTCGTATATTACAAGTCAATATTAGTACCTACTACAACATTTTCACCATTATAGTCCCCTCGTATATTACAAGTCAATATTAGTACCTACTACAACATTTTCACCATTATAGTCCTCTCGTATATTACAAGTCAATATTAGTACCTACTACAACATTTTCACCATTATAGTCCTCTGGTATATTACAAGTCAATATTAGTACCTACTACAACATTTTCACCATTATAGTCCTCTGGTATATTACAAGTCAATATTAGTACCTACTACAACATTTTCACCATTATAGTCCTCTGGTATATTACAAGTCAATATTAGTACCTACTACAACATTTTCACCATTATAGTCCCCTCGTATATTACAAGTCAATATTAGTACCTACTACAACATTTTCACCATTATAGTCCCCTCGTATATTACAAGTCAATATTAATACCTACTACAACATTTTCACCATTATAGTCCCCTCGTATATTACAAGTCAATATTAATACCTACTACAACATTTTCACCATTATAGTCCCCTCGTATATTACAAGTCAATATTAATACCTACTACAACATTTTCACCATTATAGTCCTCTCGTATATTACAAGTCAATATTAGTACCTACTACAACATTTTCACCATTATAGTCCTCTCGTATATTACAAGTCAATATTAGTACCTACTACAACATTTTCACCATTATAGTCCTCTCGTATATTACAAGTCAATATTAGTACCTAC
This sequence comes from Mytilus californianus, assembly GCF_021869535.1. Lineage (NCBI taxonomy): Eukaryota > Metazoa > Mollusca > Bivalvia > Mytilida > Mytilidae > Mytilus > Mytilus californianus. Next base: position 82,909 of record NW_026262750.1, read on the forward strand.
TACAACATTTTCACCATTATAGTCCTCTCGTATATTACAAGTCAATATTAGTACCTACTACAACATTTTCACCATTAAAGTCCTCTCGTATATTACAAGTCAATATTAGTACCTACTACAACATTTTCACCATTATAGTCCTCTCGTATATTACAAGTCAATATTAGTACCTACTACAACATTTTCACCATTATAGTCCTCTCGTCCTCTCGTATATTACAAGTCAATATTAGTACCTACTACAACATTTTCACCATTATAGTCCCCTCGTATATTACAAGTCAATATTAGTACCTACAACATTTTCACCATTATAGTCCTCTCGTATATTACAAGTCAATATTAGTACCTACTACAACATTTTCACCATTATAGTCCTCTCGTATAATTATAGTCCTCTCGTATATTACAAGTCAATATTAGTACCTACTACAACATTTTCACCATCCCCTCGTATATTACAAGTCAATATTAGTACCTACTACAACATTTTCACCATTATAGTCCCCTCGTATATTACAAGTCAATATTCGTACCTACTACAACATTTTCACCATTATAGTCCTTTCGTATATTACAAGTCAATATTAATACCTACTACAACATTTTCACCATTATAGTCCCCTCGTATATTACAAGTCAATATTAGTACCTACTACAACATTTTCACCATTATAGTCCTCTCGTATATTACAAGTCAATATTAGTACCTACTACAACATTTTCACCATTATAGTCCTCTCATATATTACAAGTCAATATTAGTACCTTCTACAACATTTTCACCATTATAGTCCCCTTGTATATTACAAGTCAATATTAGTACCTACTACAACATTTTCACCATTATAGTCCTCTCGTATATTACAAGTCAATATTAATACCTACTACAACATTTTCACCATTATAGTCCCCTCGTATATTACAAGTCAATATTAGTACCTACTACAACATTTTCACCATTATAGTCCCCTCGTATATTACAAGTCAATATTAGTACCTACTACAACATTTTCACCATTATAGTCCCCTCGTATATTACAAGTCAATATTAGTACCTACTACAACATTTTCACCATTATAGTCCCCTCGTATATTACAAGTCAATATTAGTACCTACTACAACATTTTCACCATTATAGTCCCCTCGTATATTACAAGTCAATATTAGTACCTACTACAACATTTTCACCATTATAGTCCTCTCGTATATTACAAGTCAATATTAGTACCTACTACAACATTTTCACCATTATAGTCCTCTCGTATATTACAAGTCAATATTAGTACCTACTACAACATTTTCACCATTATAGTCCTCTCGTATATTACAAGTCAATATTAGTACCTACTACAACATTTTCACCATCCCCTCGTATATTACAAGTCAATATTAGTACCTACTACAACATTTTCACCATTATAGTCCTCTCGTATATTACAAGTCAATATTAGTACCTACTACAACATTTTCACCATTATAGTCCTCTGGTATATTACAAGTCAATATTAGTACCTACTACAACATTTTCACCATTATAGTCCTCTCGTATATTACAAGTCAATATTAATACCTACTACAACATTTTCACCATTATAGTCCTCTCGTATATTACAAGTCAATATTAGTACCTACTACAACATTTTCACCATTATAGTCCTCTCGTATATTACAAGTCAATATTAGTACCTACTACAACATTTTCACCATCCCCTCGTATATTACAAGTCAATATTAGTACCTACTACAACATTTTCACCATTATAGTCCCCTCGTATATTACAAGTCAATATTAGTACCTACTACAACATTTTCACCATTATAGTCCTCTCGTATATTACAAGTCAATATTAATACCTACTACAACATTTTCACCATTATAGTCCCCTCGTATATTACAAGTCAATATTAGTACCTACTACAACATTTTCACCATTATAGTCCTCTCGTATATTACAAGTCAATATTAGTACCTACTACAACATTTTCACCATTATAGTCCCATTATAGTCCTCTCGTATATTACAAGTCAATATTAATACCTACTACAACATTTTCACCATTATAGTCCCCTCGTATATTACAAGTCAATATTAATACCTACTACAACATTTTCACCATTATAGTCCTCTCGTATATTACAAGTCAATATTAGTACCTACTACAACATTTTCACCATTATAGTCCTCTCGTATATTACAAGTCAATATTAGTACCTACTACAACATTTTCACCATTATAGTCCTCTCGTATATTACAAGTCAATATTAGTACCTACTACAACATTTTCACCATTATAGTCCTCTCGTATATTACAAGTCAATATTAGTACCTACTACAACATTTTCACCATTATAGTCCCCTCGTATATTACAAGTCAATATTAGTACCTACTACAACATTTTCACCATTATAGTCCCCTCGTATATTACAAGTCAATATTAGTACCTACTACAACATTTTCACCATTATAGTCCCCTCGTATATTACAAGTCAATATTAGTACCTACTACAACATTTTCACCATTATAGTCCCCTCGTATATTACAAGTCAATATTAGTACCTACTACAACATTTTCACCATTATAGTCCTCTTGTATATTACAAGTCAATATTAGTACCTACTACAACATTTTCACCATTATAGTCCTCTCGTATATTACAAGTCAATATTAGTACCTACTACAACATTTTCACCATCCCCTCGTATATTACAAGTCAATATTAGTACCTACTACAACATTTTCACCATTATAGTCCCCTCGTATATTACAAGTCAATATTAGTACCTACTACAACATTTTCACCATTATAGTCCTCTCGTATATTACAAGTCAATATTAATACCTACTACAACATTTTCACCATTATAGTCCCCTCGTATATTACAAGTCAATATTAGTACCTACTACAACATTTTCACCATTATAGTCCTCTCGTATATTACAAGTCAATATTAGTACCTACTACAACATTTTCACCATTATAGTCCTCTCGTATATTACAAGTCAATATTAGTACCTACTACAACATTTTCACCATTATAGTCCTCTCGTCCTCTCGTATATTACAAGTCAATATTAGTACCTACTACAACATTTTCACCATTATAGTCCCCTCGTATATTACAAGTCAATATTAGTACCTACTACAACATTTTCACCATTATAGTCCTCTCGTATATTACAAGTCAATATTAGTACCTACTACAACATTTTCACCATTATAGTCCTCTCGTATAATTATAGTCCTCTCGTATATTACAAGTCAATATTAGTACCTACTACAACATTTTCACCATCCCCTCGTATATTACAAGTCAATATTAGTACCTACTACAACATTTTCACCATTATAGTCCCCTCGTATATTACAAGTCAATATTCGTACCTACTACAACATTTTCACCATTATAGTCCTTTCGTATATTACAATAAAATTGAGAATGGAAATGGGGAATGTGTCAAAGAGACAACAACCCGACCACAGAACAGACAACAGCTGAAGGCCACTAACAGGTCTTCAATGCAGCGAGAAATTCCCGCACCCGGAGGCGTCCTTCAGCTGGCCCCTAAACAAATATATATACTAGTTCAGTGATGATGAACGCCATACTAAACTCCAAATTGTACACAAGAAACTAAAATTAAAAATAATACAAGACTAACAAAGGCTAGAGGCTCCTGACTTGGGACAGGCGCAAAAATGCGGCGGGGTTAAACATGTTTATGAGATCTCAACCCTCCCCCTATACCTCTAGCCAATGTAGAAAAGTAAACGCATAACAATACGCACATTAAAATTCAGTTCAAGAGAAGTCCGAGTCTGATGTCAGAAGATGTAACCAAAGAAAATAAACAAAATGACAATAATACATAAATAACAACAGACTACTAGCAGTTAACTGACATGCCAGCTCCAGACTTCAATTAAACTGATTGAAAGATTATGTCTTCATCATATGAATATCAGGCACAATCCTTCCCGTTAGGGGTTTAGTATCATACCATCATAACATATATGAGAAGAACATAACCCGTGTCATGCCAACAACTGGTTTTTAAATAAATGTGTTTAGTGCCGATGCAAAGACCCTATAAGTGAATCAATATTAACGCCAAAATATGCAATCTTTAATGACCTGACAACAGTATCGTAACTATATCCCTTCTTAATAAGTCTATTTAAAGGTTTTGTTAGTTTCAGAGGTGAATACTGACATTTTTGTGCTTTATAAAGAATATTTCCATAAAAAATTGGATGTGAAATACCTGAACGTATAAGAAGTCTGCATGTTGAGCTATATTTACGAATGATGTCCTTATACCGATGATAAAATTTAGTAAATGTTTTGACTAGTTTGTGATATCGAAAACCCTGGTGTAATAATTTTTCAGTAATACATAAATTTCTCTCGTTAAAATCTAAAACATTGTTACATACACGAGCGAATCGTACAAGTTGAGATATATAAACACCGTAAGATGGTGACAAGGGAACGTCACCATCTAAAAATGGATAATTAACGATAGGAAATGAAAAATCATCTCTTTTATCATATATTTTAGTATTAAGCTTTCCGTTAATGATATAGATATCAAGATCGAGGAAAGGGCAGTGGTCATTGTTAGTATTAGCTTTATTTAAAGTAAGTTCAACAGGATAAATTTCTTTAGTATACATACTGAAGTCGTCATTATTGAGAGCCAAAATATCATCCAAATATCTAAAAGTATTATTAAATTTGTGTATCAGATGTTGTTTCGATGGGTCTTTACTGATTTTTGTCATAAATTGTAACTCATAGCAATACAAAAAAAGGTCCGCAATAAGTGGTGCACAGTTAGTCCCCATTGGAATTCCGATAACCTGACGATATACAAAATCTCCAAAGCGAACAAAAATGTTATCTAGTAAAAATTCAAGGGCATATATAGTATCAAAGCATGTCCAATTGACATAGTTTTTTTGTTTATTGCTACTAAAAAATGACCTAAAAGAGTTTGAACATATATATTCACATTCTGACTTTTTAAATGCCCATTTAATTAGGTGTGTGAATTTTTTCTTAATGAGAATGTGAGGCAATGTGGTATATAGGGTAGAAAAATCAAAACTTTGAACAGATTCAAAATCACCAATATATGCATGCAATTTATCAAGTACTTCCAACGAGTTCTTGACACTCCAAAAGTAATTAATTCCACTATTTTCGAAGGCCTTATTTGAACAATTTATTATCAGGTTTTTGATTGTACCAAGTGTACTGGTAAGAAGAATAGACAATTTAGTAGTGGAACAATGGCTTGAAGACGAAATGAATCTATATTTGTAAGGTGTTTTGTGTAGCTTAGGAAGCCAATACATAGTTGGGACTTTCATGTATTACAAGTCAATATTAGTACCTACTACAACATTTTCACCATTATAGTCCTCTCGTATATTACAAGTCAATATTAGTACCTTCTACAACATTTTCACCATTATAGTCCCCTTGTATATTACAAGTCAATATTAATACCTACTACAACATTTTCACCATTATAGTCCCCTCGTATATTACAAGTCAATATTAGTACCTACTACAACATTTTCACCATTATAGTCCTCTCGTATATTACAAGTCAATATTAGTACCTACTACAACATTTTCACCATTATAGTCCTCTCGTATATTACAAGTCAATATTAGTACCTACTACAACATTTTCACCATTATAGTCCCCTCGTATATTACAAGTCAATATTAGTACCTACTACAACATTTTCACCATTATAGTCCCCTCGTATATTACAAGTCAATATTAGTAACTACTACAACATTTTCACCATTATAGTCCTCTCGTATATTACAAGTCAATATTAGTACCTACTACAACATTTTCACCATTATAGTCCTCTGGTATATTACAAGTCAATATTAGTACCTACTACAACATTTTCACCATTATAGTCCTCTGGTATATTACAAGTCAATATTAGTACCTACTACAACATTTTCACCATTATAGTCCTCTGGTATATTACAAGTCAATATTAGTACCTACTACAACATTTTCACCATTATAGTCCCCTCGTATATTACAAGTCAATATTAGTACCTACTACAACATTTTCACCATTATAGTCCCCTCGTATATTACAAGTCAATATTAATACCTACTACAACATTTTCACCATTATAGTCCTCTCGTATATTACAAGTCAATATTAGTACCTACTACAACATTTTCACCATTATAGTCCTCTCGTATATTACAAGTCAATATTAGTACCTACTACAACATTTTCACCATTATAGTCCTCTCGTATATTACAAGTCAATATTAGTACCTACTACAACATTTTCACCATTATAGTCCTCTCGTATATTACAAGTCAATATTAGTACCTACTACAACATTTTCACCATTATAGTCCTCTCGTATATTACAAGTCAATATTAGTACCTACTACAACATTTTCACCATTATAGTCCCCTCGTATATTACAAGTCAATATTAGTACCTACTACAACATTTTCACCATTATAGTCCTCTCGTATATTACAAGTCAATATTAGTACCTACTACAACATTTTCACCATCCCCTCGTATATTACAAGTCAATATTAGTACCTACTACAACATTTTCACCATTATAGTCCCCTCGTATATTACAAGTCAATATTAGTACCTACTACAACATTTTCACCATTATAGTCCTCTCGTATATTACAAGTCAATATTAGTACCTACTACAACATTTTCACCATTATAGTCCCCTCGTATATTACAAGTCAATATTAGTACCTACTACAACATTTTCACCATTATAGTCCCCTCGTATATTACAAGTCAATATTAGTACCTACTACAACATTTTCACCATTATAGTCCCCTCGTATATTACAAGTCAATATTAGTACCTACTACAACATTTTCACCATTATAGTCCCCTCGTATATTACAAGTCAATATTAGTACCTACTACAACATTTTCACCATTATAGTCCCCTCGTATATTACAAGTCAATATTAGTACCTACTACAACATTTTCACCATTATAGTCCTCTCGTATATTACAAGTCAATATTAGTACCTACTACAACATTTTCACCATTATAGTCCTCTCGTATATTACAAGTCAATATTAGTACCTACTACAACATTTTCACCATTATAGTCCTCTCGTATATTACAAGTCAATATTAGTACCTACTACAACATTTTCACCATCCCCTCGTATATTACAAGTCAATATTAGTACCTACTACAACATTTTCACCATTATAGTCCTCTCGTATATTACAAGTCAATATTAGTACCTACTACAACATTTTCACCATTATAGTCCTCTGGTATATTACAAGTCAATATTAGTACCTACTACAACATTTTCACCATTATAGTCCTCTCGTATATTACAAGTCAATATTAATACCTACTACAACATTTTCACCATTATAGTCCTCTCGTATATTACAAGTCAATATTAGTACCTACTACAACATTTTCACCATTATAGTCCTCTCGTATATTACAAGTCAATATTAGTACCTACTACAACATTTTCACCATCCCCTCGTATATTACAAGTCAATATTAGTACCTACTACAACATTTTCACCATTATAGTCCCCTCGTATATTACAAGTCAATATTAGTACCTACTACAACATTTTCACCATTATAGTCCTCTCGTATATTACAAGTCAATATTAATACCTACTACAACATTTTCACCATTATAGTCCCCTCGTATATTACAAGTCAATATTAGTACCTACTACAACATTTTCACCATTATAGTCCTCTCGTATATTACAAGTCAATATTAGTACCTACTACAACATTTTCACCATTATAGTCCCATTATAGTCCTCTCGTATATTACAAGTCAATATTAATACCTACTACAACATTTTCACCATTATAGTCCCCTCGTATATTACAAGTCAATATTAATACCTACTACAACATTTTCACCATTATAGTCCTCTCGTATATTACAAGTCAATATTAGTACCTACTACAACATTTTCACCATTATAGTCCTCTCGTATATTACAAGTCAATATTAGTACCTACTACAACATTTTCACCATTATAGTCCTCTCGTATATTACAAGTCAATATTAGTACCTACTACAACATTTTCACCATTATAGTCCTCTCGTATATTACAAGTCAATATTAGTACCTACTACAACATTTTCACCATTATAGTCCCCTCGTATATTACAAGTCAATATTAGTACCTACTACAACATTTTCACCATTATAGTCCCCTCGTATATTACAAGTCAATATTAGTACCTACTACAACATTTTCACCATTATAGTCCCCTCGTATATTACAAGTCAATATTAGTACCTACTACAACATTTTCACCATTATAGTCCCCTCGTATATTACAAGTCAATATTAGTACCTACTACAACATTTTCACCATTATAGTCCTCTTGTATATTACAAGTCAATATTAGTACCTACTACAACATTTTCACCATTATAGTCCTCTCGTATATTACAAGTCAATATTAGTACCTACTACAACATTTTCACCATCCCCTCGTATATTACAAGTCAATATTAGTACCTACTACAACATTTTCACCATTATAGTCCCCTCGTATATTACAAGTCAATATTAGTACCTACTACAACATTTTCACCATTATAGTCCTCTCGTATATTACAAGTCAATATTAATACCTACTACAACATTTTCACCATTATAGTCCCCTCGTATATTACAAGTCAATATTAGTACCTACTACAACATTTTCACCATTATAGTCCTCTCGTATATTACAAGTCAATATTAGTACCTACTACAACATTTTCACCATTATAGTCCTCTCGTATATTACAAGTCAATATTAGTACCTACTACAACATTTTCACCATTATAGTCCTCTCGTATATTACAAGTCAATATTAATACCTACTACAACATTTTCACCATTATAGTCCCCTCGTATATTACAAGTCAATATTAGTACCTACTACAACATTTTCACCATTATAGTCCTCTCGTATATTACAAGTCAATATTAGTACCTACTACAACATTTTCACCATTATAGTCCCCTCGTATATTACAAGTCAATATTAGTACCTACTACAACATTTTCACCATTATAGTCCTCTCGTATATTACAAGTCAATATTAGTACCTACTACAACATTTTCACCATTATAGTCCTCTGGTATATTACAAGTCAATATTAGTACCTACTACAACATTTTCACCATTATAGTCCTCTGGTATATTACAAGTCAATATTAGTACCTACTACAACATTTTCACCATTATAGTCCTCTGGTATATTACAAGTCAATATTAGTACCTACTACAACATTGTCACCATTATAGTCCTCTGGTATATTACAAGTCAATATTAGTACCTACTACAACATTTTCACCATTATAGTCCTCTGGTATATTACAAGTCAATATTAGTACCTACTACAACATTGTCACCATTATAGTCCTCTGGTATATTACAAGTCAATATTAGTACCTACTACAACATTTTCACCATTATAGTCCTCTGGTATATTACAAGTCAGTACCTACTACAACATTTTCACCATTATAGTCCTCTGGTATATTACAAGTCAATATTAGTACCTACTACAACATTTTCACCATTATAGTCCTCTCGTATATTACAAGTCAATATTAGTACCTACTACAACATTTTCACCATTATAGTCCTCTCGTATATTACAAGTCAATATTAGTACCTACTACAACATTTTCACCATCCCCTCGTATATTACAAGTCAATATTAGTACCTACTACAACATTTTCACCATTATAGTCACCTCGTATATTACAAGTCAATATTAATACCTACTACAACATTTTCACCATTATAGTCCCCTCGTATATTACAAGTCAATATTAGTACCTACTACAACATTTTCACCATTATAGTCCTCTCGTATATTACAAGTCAATATTAGTACCTACTACAACATTTTCACCATTATAGTCCTCTCGTATATTACAAGTCAATATTAGTACCTACTACAACATTTTCACCATTATAGTCCTCTCGTATATTACAAGTCAATATTAGTACCTACTACAACATTTTCACCATTATAGTCCTCTGGTATATTACAAGTCAATATTAGTACCTACTACAACATTTTCACCATTATAGTCCTCTGGTATATTACAAGTCAATATTAGTACCTACTACAACATTTTCACCATTATAGTCCTCTGGTATATTACAAGTCAATATTAGTACCTACTACAATATTTTCACCATTATAGTCCTCTGGTATATTACAAGTCAATATTAGTACCTACTACAACATTTTCACCATTATAGTCCTCTGGTATATTACAAGTCAATATTAGTACCTACTACAACATTTTCACCATTATAGTCCTCTGGTATATTACAAGTCAATATTAGTACCTACTACAACATTGTCACCATTATAGTCCTCTGGTATATTACAAGTCAATATTAGTACCTACTACAACAATGTCACCATTATAGTCCTCTCGTATATTACAAGTCAATATTAGTACCTACTACAACATTTTCACCATTATAGTCCTCTGGTATATTACAAGTCAGTACCTACTACAACATTTTCACCATTATAGTCCTCTCGTATATTACAAGTCAATATTAGTACCTACTACAACATTTTCACCATTATAGTCCTCTCGTATATTACAAGTCAATATTAGTACCTACTACAACATTTTCACCATTATAGTCCTCTCGTATATTACAAGTCAATATTAGTACCTACTACAACATTTTCACCATTATAGTCCTCTCGTATATTACAAGTCAATATTAGTACCTACTACAACATTTTCACCATTATAGTCCTCTCGTATATTACAAGTCAATATTAATACCTACTACAACATTTTCACCATTATAGTCCTCTCGTATATTACAAGTCAATATTAGTACCTACTACAACATTTTCACCATTATAGTCCTCTCGTATCACTTTCTGTAGTCTTTCCTGCCTTAAAAAAAATAGAAAGAAGGCAGCTGGTTACATTAAATTTGGAAAAACAGAATTAATAAACAGCTGCGCCATGAGTGCATGAAACCCCGTCGCATTTTCTTAGAATAAAGTTCAATAACTTCTCACTGTCATATCAGAAATTTGTGAAAAACTAAAGGGAGGTTATCTTAATAGATATAAATTAAACCAGTCACCAAAGTTTAATGAAAACTGCTCAAAGCACTTTAAAGGTATTGTCGGAAAACTGAAAAATCACCCATTTTTTATGAATGTAAAATCTAAAGTTTTTAAAAATCAAAAGAGAGATTAAGTATATAGATATAAAAAATGCACCAAAGTTTCATGAGAACTGCTGAAAGCATAAATTTTTTGAGTTATTGTCCCAAAACTGGACAATCCCCCCATTTTCAATGAATAAAACCCCATAACGCAGAAACGTAAAATTTAAAATTTATAAAAATCAAAAGGGAGTTCATGTCAATAGATAAAAAGATTTCACCAAAGTTTCTTGCAAATTGGTGAAAGCATTTTTGAGTTATTGTCCGAAAACTAGAAAAAAACCTTTTTTTTAATGAATAAAACCCAACAACTCAGAAACGTATAATCTGAAATTTATAAAAAACGAAAGGGAGCTCACGTCAATAGATATAAACAATTCACCAAAGTTTTATGCAAATTGGTCGAAGCGTTTTTGAGTTGACATGTTGACGACGGACTGAGGGGCGGACAGACGGACAACGGTATACCATAATACGTCTGTAAACGGGCTTATAAAAATACAGCTTCTTGTCCATTTACTAAATTTTCTAAATATAGAGAATACTTTAATATGATAAAGAGCATTTTGTATAAAGACATGCTGCATCTAACAAAGAAACATATATCTGACAGAGAGCTTAAGGCCTGAGGGCTGATATTGATTGGTACTCATGGATTGTAACATTACAAATCTTGAGATATTCTAAACATATGATATAGGGGATACCAGGTACGTGATCTAGGGTATGTGATAATGATAATACTATATGAGGAAGGTAAGACTGTATCTAAACAGAGATCATATAGGCGATAGCAGGTACCTGATTGAGGGTGTGTGATAATGGCTATACTATGTACGGAAGGTGAGACTACAATGCCCTCTTCAATTCCTAAATGGTTAATTTTGCATTATGTTTCTGACTAATCTCCTTTAACTAATTTAATTGAAGCGTCTTCATCAGAAATCCAAAACAGCAATATTAACAGTTTGAAGAATCAATAAAAAGGATATTGATTAAGAGATTTGCTGCAATTTTCCCTACCTAAACTATAATAGAAAAACAATGGATATGGGTATCCGTCCATGACACAAAATCAGTACTTGCACAGCAAAAAAACACACAAAAAGCAAAGGAACAGTGGTTTAATTGCTGTTCTTCATCTCAAAGTATGTTGACATTGTTTAAAACAAGATCCTTAATATAAACATGGTTTCGTAAATTGTTTTGTTATAAATTAGGCCATTAGTTTTCTTGTTTGATTTGTTTCACATTTTCATGTCGGGGGCCTCTTATAGCCAACTATATGGTATGGATTTTTTCTCATGCTGTATGGTGGCCTTAAATTGCATACCGACCGGTATATCCATTTCATTTGAACTCTTGTGGATAGTTGTCTCTTTGGCAATCGTACCTATTTTTATATTGAATGTGTAGAGATTTAATGGCTTTTAGTCAGAAAAATATTAAAAGAAAATAAACTAGTATATAAATACAGAAACTTACATTTGCCAACCAAACATATTAGTATAGACCATATCTATACCGCCATCCATAAAGCCAAAACTATTTGCTGGTGATACCTGGAAATTATAAAAAGCCATTATTAGGCCACAAAAACTGACAAACAAGGCCATAAAAAAGAATACCCAACCTACCCAGAAAATAGCTGCTTACTCAAAATCTTTTATTGTCCTGATGTGAAAAAGGTTTTTTTAATCAGTTAGGCATGAAGACTAAAAAACATCTGTCACTTCAATTTCTCTTTGCCGAAAAAAAAAAAAAAATGCCTACCTACCTACCCACTGTCTCTACCTTTGGGTAGGGTTTGGGCAAACCAAAATATTTTTAAGTGTGGCCCAACAAAACATGATAGATTTAAAAATAAGTTGGTTCGGTATGATTGCTGATGAGATAACTCTCCCCCCTTATTAGGCCATATAAAATGACAGACAGCAAAATATGATAAAAGCCATTATTGGGCCACAAATATTAGCTCAGCAATGTGATGGCAAAATCACGTCCTTATTTCACATATTTCAGAGTAAAAAAGAAATTGTATACCAATAATTCAAACAATTACATTTTACTTAATTGTTATCATGATTACTGTTAATTCAGAAATTATAGGGATATTTTTATTACAGTAAATTTTTCAAAAAATTATTGGCCTGGTCTTATGCGGCAGATCGACCTATCTAAGGTTTTTTTTTAAATCAGGTCGCCACAAAAAACATGCAGCAGCATCAAATTTGCAATATTATAATAAAAACATGCATTCATAATTTCAGTAGTGATTTTCCTCTATAAAATTGTTGCAATAGCATTAATCAGATTTCACATTATTAAGACAGGTAAAAAAATTTCAGTAATAAATGCATTAATTTCTTTATTTAAATTTTTAGTATAAACAAATCAAACTAAATATTGCTTTTATTTATCTGTATAACAACCAGTTTGGTATGGCATGTAGCTTATCAAGTTAACCTGACAATTTTATCTTTGATCATCATTATTAAAAATTTGGCATTTCTCAAATTAAGGTTTTTAGGGGATGTAAATTAAGCTGTTTGAGTGTAAAGAATAAGCAAACAGTTTCAAATTTGGTAAATTTCAAAATGAAAGAGTATACATTCTTGTATTGACTGATTAAGGCTTAATGTCCATCAAATCCATTGGCAAATATTATATGACCATTCTGGACTATTGTTTCAGAAAAGGGAGAAGGTTTGGTACCATTGAAATGTTTAATCCCGCTGCAAATGTTTGCACCTGTCCTAAGTCAGGAATCTGATGTACAGTAGTTGTTGTCTGTTCATGTAGTTCATACTTGTTTCTCATTTCTCGTTTTTATATAGATTAGACCGTTGGTTTTCCTGTTTGAATGGTTTTACACTAGTAATTTTTGGGGCCCTTTATAGCTTGCTGTTCGGTGTGAGCCAATGCTCCGTGTTGAAGGCCGTACCTTGACCTATAATGGTTTACTTTTATAAATTGTTACTTGGATGGAGAGTTGTCTCATTGACACTCATACCACATCCTCCTATATCTATATAACAAGGTAGAGATATGTATATCATCTTGCAGTATTGTACAAGATCAAAATGATGAAGTCTTTTAGATGACCAAGCAAGGGATCCAACCCGAGACCTACCAATTGCCATTCATTGTGCACCTATCCAGAGCACTTCAGTTAAAACTCTGTTTTTGTTGGGGTTCATGATGCTCAATTTTTAGTTTTCTATGTTATAATAATTTTTTGTGTATATTTTGCTTGTATATAATATTGAATCATAGATAACTTGAATATGTATTAGGCTAAACAAAACTTCCATACTATTAACATTAACATAAACAAATATTACATGTGTTCTCTTCTAGTTGTTTTGTACTAAAATTTAAGAAGCCCTTGCTTCACACCATCGAGATAACTTTTTGACAGATTAAATTGGTTAGTTTCCAAGACAAAATTTCATATCATAAACTAATTCTAAAACCAGGATTAATACACCATTTTCTACTTAAGGAAATGCCTGTACCATGTCAGGAATATGACAGTTGTTTTCCATTCATTTGATGTGTTTGAGCTTTTGATTTTGCCATTTGATGTGTTTGAGCTTTTGATTTTGCCATTTGATGTGTTTGAGCTTTTGATTTTGCCATTTGATAAGGGACTTTTTGTTCTGAATTTACCTTGGAGTTTGGTATTTTTGTTATTTTATTTTTTCTAGTATATAGATTTGTATAAGATAAAACGATTTAAGATCTGTCTAAAAAAAAAATTTTGCAGTAGTTCGTCTAAAAACAAATATCATAAAAAAAAATATTTTCCTTACAGTTAAGCAATTCTATTGAATAGCTTACCAAGGAACATATAATCATCAACATCTTTTTGTTTATTTAAATCTAAATGTTTCAAACATCTCCGTCAAGCCATACAGCAAAAAAATGTACGGAGATAGATGGTTAGTTAACATGAACACTATGTATGATATGAAATGATGAATCTTATGTATTATATACTGCTTGTTTATTTGTATGTACTATTTTATTTTGCACTTATTCTATGAGGGCCTAAAGGAAGCTAAGGGAAAAAAAAATGGGTTATGCTCTTTAAATAGAGAATATCATTATTACTATCATTATTATTAAACATCCTAGGCCAATAGGACAATTAACAAATATTTTGATATGTAACAACTATTTGAATCTAACCAGTGTTAAATAGCCTCAACTGTCATTTCAAGCATTAATTAAGTTAAAAACAAAATATATATCTTACCAAAGCATCTGCTTCAGGTGCCCCTCGGAAAATATCTCCTGATGAAATCTGAAATTCATTGTAATGCATTGCAATTATGACTTTTTTGGTGGCAGGATTAAATCAATAAAATCAATGAAATTATAGAATTCTTTACAACTTTAGTATAATTTAGAAATACTACGAGGAAAGCTAAATGTTATACCAGTCTTCCTAGACAAACATTTAAGAAACAATCATTTCCAAACCAATTATACTGGTAAGAACATTTCTGCTTTTTGTATGGTTTTTCCTTAACCTAACAGGTTACCCGAAACAGGGAAAAAATAACAGACAGACAGACCCACAGACTGAAAAACATTATGCTCTCCTACTATTTAAGTTTTGCTCCCCCTATGTGCTTTCAGAGAAGATTAAAAATCAACTGCTGTGTAGCAAGTGATGGCAATATTCTGCAATTGCTAACACAGATCTTCAGTTTAAGTGAGCCAAAGCATACTAAAAATCATCTATAAGTTTCATTGAAAAATAGTCACTGGTTCATGGGAGTTTCAGATACAAATTGAACAGCAATGAATAAACAACAATATCAATTATAATCCAGCCTAGCAAGTGCTACACAAGGAGAATTGGTGGATTGGGTTGTATTATACAGAGAAAATAGTTAAAATCAGGCCGTTTGTTTTCTCGTTTGAATTGTTTTACATTTGTCATTTCTGGCCTTTTATAGCTGACTTTGTGGTATGGGTTTTACTAATGTTAAAGGCTGTATGGTGACCTATAGTTGTTAATTTCTGTGTCATTTGGTCTCTTGTGGAGAGTTGTCTCATTGGCAATCATATCACATCTTCTTATTTTTATATACATGTATGAAATGCAGTTATTGAATCTGGTCAATAGCAATTATAGCAATAATCTGGTGTTTCAATGACCATGTTCTATATCTCCAAGAGAATCTTTATAAATTTCAGAACTTTTGACCTTTCAAAATGCAAATATTATAAAAAATCTATAAAAACCTTTGGTATATTGAAGATCTTACTATGGAGGCCATATTTCCTTCAAAACTTTTAAAAAACACATGCAGATCAAACAGTGTAAATAAAATGTAATTATATGAGGTATGCAGGATATGTTTTGTCAACATATATTGCTTTTCACTACTGCAGCCTTCTTCTTATTTGATGTTGACCTTTACATGACCTTATGAACTTACCTTGACCCTGTTTTCATGATTTTTAAACAACTTTGTCCAAGCATTCACCATCTTAGGTTGAATATCTCTCAAATAATATGTCACTTCTATATCACCTGTGCTTTTCCTTACAGTTGATTGGGCTTCCAAACTTTGGTCACTGGACCCCACTTCTAAACTTTCCATTTCAGAACTTAGTTCAAAACTTGGTCCCTTTTCTAATATTTCTACTCCTTTTTCATCAAGTTTATCCTTCACAGAACTCTTTTCTTCATGACTGGTACTATCAGTCATATTTTACAGGGTACCAGAATAACTGAAAAAGATACACAATATTGTATATATGCTATTTAGTTAATTTTGTCCCATTTCTAAGAGTTGAGCAATCTATAATACTAGACTGACCTTATAAGATGGTTAATCTGTTTTATATTCATTTTAAGATAAATATAAAGCTGAATTTTTCAATAATTCTAACATAGATATAAGAAGATGTGGTATGAGTGCCAATGAGACAACTCTCCATCCAAGTCAAAATTTATAAAAGTAAACCATTATAGGTCACAGTACGGTCTTCAACACGGAGCTTTGGCTCACACCTAACAGTAAGCTATAAAGGGCCCCAAAAATTACTAGTGTTAAACCATTCAAACGAGAAAACCAACGGTCTAATCTGTATAAAAAACGAGAAACGAGAAACACTTATGAACCACATCAACAAACGACAACTACTGAACATCAGATTCCTGACTTAGGACAGGTGTATGTATAAGAAATTTATTCAGCCCACATCTATCCTTGTTTACCAATAATCAAATAGGAAACAGAGAAGAGCTTAATATAACCTGGTCCACCGTTTATTTCAATTAATGCCTTTTCCAGCTTACTATGGGGTACGGATTTTGCTCATTGTTGAAGGCCATACAATGACCTATAGTTGTTAACTTTTACACCATCTGGTTTCTGATATGGAGAGTTGTCTCATTGAAAATCATACCATTTCTTATTTTTATATTGATTAAAATCTCAACATATTTTATCTAGAGAGGTGCTATAATTTTCTAAAAGTCTAAATGAAAAAGGCCATATACATAGGAACTAGCGTATCACTCCATTTCTGATTTTTATATTAAGAAAGATCTGAAGATATTTAATTAAGAGAGGCACTTTCTTAAAGTCTACATGAAAACAGTCACTCTTACATGCTTTCATGACATCCTATAGATATATATATATATATCATGTCACATATATCATTAAAATTTTGGAGCGTCTGGATATTACCCCAAAAATTTAACTTCTTAAAAATTATTTTTTCGTTAAAAATATTGTCATACAAAAACTTCAAGCAATATATTTAATTTAGATATGAGAGGAAAATTAAGATATTTAATGATTGAAGAAATACATGTAATATTAACATGATTAACAAAAAAAAAAAAATTCTTACATTTACTATTTACATGTACTTTATTCAAAACAATTATTTTGACTATAATTTCGAACCCTTCTTAAACCGGTAAAACTTAAAACACAGACAAGTATTAACAAAAACTAAAAACATTCAAGCTTGATACAGCTCTAAATTTGGATTGTGATTAAATATTTGACAAAGCATATATAGGTTTCTGACACAAAATGAATGTGTTCAAAGAAATGAAAAAAATGAAATTGAACTTTTACCTACATGTATTATGGTCCATTATCCAAAATCTAAATACACGATTAGATTCAGCATATCCAAGTACACCAAAAATTCAATTTATTTATTTATAAATGGGCAATATTAGCTCAGTTTTTAGAGGGGTTCGCTTCATCATGAAAAAAAAAAAATATATAGCATTCTGAAAATTAATTTATACAGAATATCAAACAAACCAACTATGAAGTTCTCTTTTAGCAGCCAGTATGCATGGTATGGTTCAATTTTGTCAAAATAAGCTAAGAAACATCGATGATGAATTATTCATTTGCAAGTGAATAATTCGACCTCTTTGAATCCGTATTCATGTGACTTTCAATTTAACCCCTTAGCTAGAGATGGATTACGCATGAATTATGCGTGTTCAGTTATCAAAAGGAAAAGAATGTCAACATTGAAAGTGAAACAAAGGTAAATCATTTGATTGACTGATTCGATCCACAAAAACTCATTCTTATACAGGTAAAAACGATGAATAACATATATTTTAAACCTATAATATGAAATGAACCAGACCTAGAAAAATCCAATTGCACGAGTTCGTTAACTATTTATATCTATATTTATGTTTATATCACTTATATGACCGTCGGCATTCTTCGGAGGTCAACATGATAGTTAATTAGATGGCGTATAGACTAAAATACACACGAAACGATGATACATATTATCCAGCCCACGCCTTGTAAATTGTTTATTTTAGACTTTTTATAATTTGGATATACGTTTTAGTATGTTATAAATTAAATATGAGAATTTGAGTCAAATCCGTGAACATGATTTTGAAAGCCAATGCCCCTTTAAAAAAAATGTAAAAAAAAATGTAAAAAAAAAATTTCAAAAATTTCATTCATCATCAATACAATCATTTGACAATGACTTTTAAAAAATCTATAAACCTACCTTTAATAATTTTCTAAATTATCTAATAATGAACAGTAAATTTCAAACCATATTTATACATAGTTTTTTCTCTAAAATTAGAATTTGATGATGTATTTATTTCTAACTATGAATCTACTTACAATTTCTATTAATTGTGCACTACAGCTCTGAATTTGGAAAGTGATAAAATATTTGACATAACATAGGTTTCAGACACAGAATGAATGTGGTCTAAGAACTTAAAAAATTAAATTGGACATTTACCTTATAATATAGTCCAATATCCAAAATCTAAATACATGGTTAGATTCAGCATATCAAAGATCCCCAAGAATTCAATTTTTGATGAAATCAAACAAAGTTTCATTTTGGACCCTTTGGACCTCAATGTGGACAAATTTGATAATCCTGCCCAAAATCCTAAATCTTAATACAAGGTAAGAATTAGCAAGAACCCCATATACTCAATTTATGTTAAAAACAAACAAAGTTTAATTTTGGACCAAATTGAAAACTGGGCCAAAAAACAAAAATCTAAATACATGTTTAGATTCAGCATATCAAAGAACCCCTTCAATCATTTTTTTGTTAAAATCAAACTAAGTTCACCAATTTGATAACCAGGCCATTGATCAAAAATTTAAACATGTTAAATACAGGGTTAGATTCAGCATATCAAAGAACCCCAAGTATTAAATTTTTGTTGAAATTAAACAAAGTTTAAAACGGGCCCCAACATTAAAAATCTAAATACACAGTTAGATTCAGTGTATCAAAGAACCCAGATAATTCAATGTTTGATGAAACAAACAACAAAAGTTTAATTTTGGACTCTTAATGGACCTCAATGTGAACCAACTTAAAAATGGGGCCCAAAATCCAAAATCTGAATACATGGTTATATTCAGGCAATCAGCATATTAAGGAACCCCAAGAATCCAAGACTCTGAATAAAACCCCATTGAAATTGGTCGAGAAATAAGCAATTTATGTACATGATGTACAAAGTATAAAAAAAGTATTGTTTTTGACCACTTTTTCCTAAACGGTTAGGGCCTTAACCCCCCAAATCATACCAATCGTCCTTCTTTGGTATGAACCTTGTGGTACAATTTAATGAAGATCCACAGACTTATACTCAAGTTTTGTCGGTAAATAAGAAAATCCTAGTTTTTGGCACCTAATTCCTAAACGGTTTGGGCTATAGCCCCAAAATCAATCCCTGTCAACCTTCCTTTGGAGGTATGGAACCTTGTGGTACAATATTTCATAGAGATCTATACATTGCTATACACTTATACACAAGTTATTGTCCTGAAACAAGAAAAATGCCTTTTTTGGCCCCAGTTGGGACAATAACCCCCAAAATCAATCCCAAACTTGCTTTTGTGGTATGGAACCTTGCAGTACAATATCATATAGATCCATAAAATTATACTCGTTATTGTCTGGAAACAAAATATATTTGGGATGACGAAGATGATGATGCTAACAACGACGATAAGGTCATAACATAATACGAACCCAAATAAAAATAGCTTACTAACAATGACCACTGCCCTTTCCTCGATCTTGATATCTATATCATTAATGGAAAGCTTAATACTAAAATATATGATAAAAGAGATGATTTTTCATTTCCTATTGTTAATTATCCATTTTTAGATGGTGACGTTCCCTTGTCACCATCTTACGGTGTTTATATATCTCAACTTGTACGATTCGCTCATGTATGTAACAATGTTTTAGATTTTAACGAGAGAAATTTATGTATTACTGAAAAATTATTACACCAGGGTTTTCGATATCACAAACTGGTCAAAACATTTACTAAATTTTTTTCATCGGTATAAGGACATCATTCGTAAATATAGCTCAACATGCAGACTTCTTATACGTTCAGGTATTTCACATCCAATTTTTTATGGAAATATTCTTTGTAAAGCACAAAAATGTCAGTATTCACCTCTGAAGCTAACAAAACCTTTAAATAGACTTATTAAGAAGGGATATAGTTACGATACTGTTGTAAGGTCATTAAAGATTGCATATTTTGGCGTTAATATTGATTCACTTATAGGGTCTTTGCATCGGCACTAAACACATTTATTTAAAAACCAGTTGTTGGCATGACATGGGTTATGTTCTTCTCATATATGTTATGATGGTATGATACTAAACCCCTAACGGGAAGGATTGTGCCTGATATTCATATGATGAAGACATAATCTTTCAATCAGTTTAATTGAAGTCTGGAGCTGGCATGTCAGTTAACTGCTAGTAGTCTGTTGTTATTTATGTATTATTGTCATTTTGTTTATTTTCTTTGGTTACATCTTCTGACATCAGACTCGGTCTTCTCTTGAACTGAATTTTAATGTGCATATTGTTATGCGTTTACTTTTCTACATTGGCTAGAGGTATAGGGGGAGGGTTGAGATCTCATAAACATGTTTAACCCCGCCGCATTTTGTGCCTGTCCCAAGTCAGGAGCCTCTAGCCTTTGTTGGTCTTGTATTATTTTTAATTTTAGTTTCTTGTGTACAATTTGGAGTTTAGTATGGCGTTCATTATCACTGAACTAGTATATATATTTGTTTAGGGGCCAGCTGAAGGACGCCCAGGGGTGCGGGAATTTCTCGCTGCATTGAAGACCTGTTGGTGACCTTCTGCTGTTGTCTGTTCTATGGTCGGGTTGTTGTCTCTTTGACACATTCCCCATTTCCATTCTCAATTTTATGATTATAATTATCACACTTTTTTGCCTTTGTTTGCACGTGTCGCCAAGTAAACTAAATTTGCGACAGTAAAACTACCGATGCCCGTTTGCAAAGCTTCAAATACAATACAGTATTAACGTTATCTCTAAAGTTATATGTATATTGTGTATACATCTTATCGCTATTCCCGCTTGACCCGAGAATCTGTCCCGCTCGAACTTTTGACGTCATACAACAATCACTTTTCCATTGTGGCGTCAGACATTTTCTATTATGACGTCAAAATTTTACCGGAACTTGTGTGATGTCCAGTAATGGCGGACAAATAGCGATAAGGTGTATCAGAACTGGGAGTAATATATGTCCCAGATCTGACAGAAAGATAAACATGAAGTTAACATGATAAAACATAATTTTTTGGGATTTTGTTTTTTGAAGTTTCATCAGGACAGAACTTCTGTCAGGACAGAAGGACTAAAAGATAGACAAATTATGCAATATGACCGTCTTTGCACTTATAAACCGCTGTACCTGTTCCTAGATCCTTGATTGTCTTAATATGTACCGAGAGTACTACAATACTCGTCAATAGAAGCCAAAACAAGATTTGATAAAATTTTCAGACAGTGGAATGTTTATCTATGTCATCTAATCATCTATATTGTCTCCCCTCAATTATGGCGGGAATTTAAGGGGAGGTAAACAGAGAAAGTAGACAGACAAAGTAAAACCAGGAAAATTTGGGAAGGAATTTAAAAGTATATATATTTAACTGCTTTGTTTTATGCAAAATAGCAAATAAAAAGGTAATTCGAGTATAAAGCAGAGGTGAATAAAATCTTCATAACTTGTTAAGCTTGGAATCTTTAAATAATTAAATTTTATTTTTCATTTTTTACTTTCGGTTTTGATTAGACATTAATATCCTACCGTAGTCTATAATCGGTCATCATGTTGGTTCGTTCGGAATTTGTTATTGTACTTATCACACGGGAAAAATCCGCATTGACGTCACTACGCTAAATACCAGCGTACAAAATTAGTGCAGAATACATTTTTTCTACTCTTCTAGATAAAAAAAAAATTCTAAAGATATGTTTTCATTGTTATTCTGAAGTATTGTACAAAAATGCCAATTTTCTAATGGCTGTTTCAAACCTAACTTCCGAATGCCTAAACACAATCCAGAGCTTCAGAAAATCCCTCTTCCGGCCTCCATTGCTTTGTTTACATTCCATTAAGCGTCATCAATCTTAATGGCAGACCAAACAGGCCAAGCAAATCGTATTTTTAAGAATTTCAAAATGGCAAGCACCTTACGTCTTACGCGATTTTCCCGCGAAAAAAACCCATCCAAATTGAAAGAAAAACTTTGGGAAACAAACGATAATCATGCCATAATTTGTTCAGGAATATAGAGTAGGTTAATAAAAAACAATATACATATATTTTTCATAAAAAAAATGTTGGTTCAATATAAAGAGATCGATATTCTGACCATAAGTAAATATTCATATAAAATTCCATTGGTGTCAAATTTCATGGCTAACAATGAGGTTTCCAATTGAATAATCCCCAATTTATTGCAAACTTTTTCAAAGCAATATATCATACAAACAAATAATATAATTGCCTTGTACTAAAAAATCACCTAATTGACAGTAGAGCAATTTGATTGGATATAACGATTCAATGTGTCACGTGGTTTTGAATCCTTTAGAATTTGAATGTAAACAAACCGGGTCAGCTGCTCCAGTATGGAACAACATCGTACATTCAGTGACTGAAAATCAATTATGAGTAACCAAGCTTGACAACACACAGTAATAAAAAAATAAAGCTTAGTCTACAGAAAAATAAAATAAAAAATGTCCTTAAGTGCACGACTTACCACCATTGCGGGATACGACATCTAGAACATTATAGAATAGAATATTTTATTTTCCTAATCAAAGGGTTCCTAACAAGCATATGAATCAAGTGACAGATACAGAAAATACACAATGTATAAATGATTATTAATACACATAACAAACAATAATTGTCCAATAATAAAAGTGGGAGAGTCAGTTCATACAGTACACAAAGGAGGATAAATCCAGGTCCACATCAATTATATGGTTACAAGAGCGCAATTATTCGTAATGCATTTTCCATAGGGTACCAGTGGTGTTCCATATTTTTTTTCTGTTATAGACTACAAAACTAGGAAAAAATGGGTAGCAGTTCCTGTTACTAGAAATGTCAGTGTTGTGTACCAGGAGGGTCAGGTGGCTATGCGTCACCGTTCCCTCGTGTCGATTAAACATCGGACATAGGTTCGTTCCTCTGAGACTGAGCTCTGGCAAATGAGACCAAATACTGATGTTCAGATACTTTATTAAATATTCTACATAAATTTACATGTGAACAAATGAAACCAAAACATAAATTTAGTTAATTAAAGTAATTAGTAAATAAGTGCGGAGCTATTTCAGCTCCTCTAAGTAAATTCACAGTCAAAGAGTGTGGAGCAAATACAGCTCCACTGGTCTAATTGAGAACCAGTACAAAACATTTCTATAATAAGTCTATTCTTTTTACAAGTTCAGTTATAAGGTATAATTCCTCCATAAGAATGGCAAAGTTTTCTATAAAATATATAGTAAGTTGGAAAAAACGTCTTTAAATCATCATAATATAATTTCATTTATATTTTCACTTTGGTATTCCGTTCTTGCACAGTGATATAGTTCATTTTGAGTCATCCCATATTCTAGCAAAGGAAGATTATTTCACAGCATCTCCGTTACATTCCTCCCTTCTTAAAACTCGAAATACAGTGAAGCTTTATTTGACTTTAGCTTTCGAAATAATCTCACACTTTCTATCGTCACATTGCTTTATACACATTTATCAGCGTCTGTAGCATAATGAACTGCTTTCACTTGTATGTAGGAGACATTTGATTCCCATGACAAGTAAGCTGTGAATATTCAATTGTTAAGCAAATAAATTTGCTGAAAGTAGAAAGTAAGCATGAGAAAACTATACTTAAAAGTCAATTCAAACAAAACATAGTACACATAATGTTCATACTGCTAAATTGTTGTACAGTGAAAATATTCACACAGCTAACCTAGGTACTGGTACTATTTTTCCCGTCCTATTAACAGTATAACCAGTTAACTCTGTAAAAACTTCATCAAAATGAAAGACATATTAACATACACACTAGACAAAAGACACATCAATGTGTCAAACACAGATATACAATCACATTAGTCAATCTTGACTTGTGAATGTAAATCTCACCAGTAGCAGCTATACTAGATACCCCTACTAACATATTCGGAAGTATTAGTCTAACCTAACCACTCTGGTCACAAAAATAATTCTCAACCCTTGTGAGAAAAACAACTCATCCAGTGCAAAGTTATATGTCGCTACTATATACTTAAAAATAATAACATGTTTTGAGAATGTAAGTGTATTCCTGTGATTGCTAAACCAAGTGTCTACAAAATGTAATGTATGGAATCATTGAACTCTCAAATAAAATTCTCCTCTGTCTCTAATACTAACAGTTGTATACTGCATATTACTTCTGTATATTTATCATATATTCTATAGAACATTTTCTACAAATTTGTCTATTCATTTCCTATTTTTTTTTTCTATTTAAACCATAAGTTTATTCCATTTAACAATACTGAAATATGTGAACATCAAGTTTCATACATAAAATCAACAACAACATATATACAATGGTACCATAAAATTCATATTCTGAGTTAAGTAAAAATGAAAGTATCATATCTGGATCTCACTACAAAGTTTCAACTCAAGTCAGATAACACATTGGCCTCCATAAAATGTAACAGGAGGGTCGGGTGGCTATGCGTCACCGTTCCCTCGTGTCGATTAAACATCGGACATAGGTTCGTTCCACTGTGACTGAGCTCTGGTAAATGAGACCAAATACTGATCATGCTGATGTTCAGATACTTTATTAAATATTCCACATAAATTTACATGTGAACAATGAAACCAAAACATAAATTTAGTTAATTAAAGTAATTAGTAAATAAGTGCGGAGCTATTTCAGCTCCTCTAAGTAAATTCACAGTCAAAGAGTGTGGAGCAAATACAGCTTCACTGGTCTAATTGAGAACCAGTACAAAATATTTCTATAATAAGTCTATTCTTTTTACAAGTTCAGTTATAAGGTATAATTCCTCCATAAGAATGGCAAAGTTTTCTATAAAATATATAGTAAGTTGGAAAAAACGTCTTTAAATCATCATAATATAATTTCATTTATATTTTCACTTTGTTATTCCGTTCTTGCACAGTGATATAGTTCATTTTGAGTCATCCCATATTCTAGCAAAGGGAGATTATTTCACAGCATCTCCGTTACAGTTGCATAACAATCAAAAAAATATATATTGTCATTCGGCAAAAAATAACTTAACATGCAGTTGAAAAACATCGTTTATTTTTTTCGCTTAATGAAAAAGGCAGATTTTTAATGGCTCCCATGTGCAGATATTGAAAATATTTTCTATACTTTGTAAATGTGAATCTGATTTTCTGGATTTTTTTAAACCTAATTAGATAAGCTTTCGATTAAAAGAAATTCCAATCCTGTATCATCCAATCAGAAGCCGTACAAGATTCTTTTCTGAGTACCATTTTGGGGTAAAAAAACTTGCCGGTAAAATGTAAACAAATAATTGCGCTCTTGTTACCATATATAAATAGTGTGTAAGTACTAACACACATACATATATAAATATATTTTATTTTATTTTATTTTGTCAACAGTGGCGGATCGATTTTGGTGGGGGGGGGGAGGGTTCTGGGGGTTGGAACCCCTCTTTTTTGATGGTCAATGCTTTTGAATGGGGACATATGGTTGGACCCTCCCCCCTTTATCCTGGGTTGGACCCTCCCCCCTTTATCCTGGGTTGGAACCCCCATCTTATTAAAATGGCTGGACGCCCCTGGTCAAGATAGAAAATTTAATATTTGTTCACAGATCGTCCCAAAACTAATAAACATATCACCCATTAAAGAAAATTTAAACAGAGAATTATATATACAATTATCTTTAAACCAATGGCAAACCTGTCAACTGGCCTGTATCCTGCGGGTGACACTTTAAAATTTCACCCCTCACCCAGGATTTTTTAAATACCCACCAGGTCATTAAATAACCTAGGAATTAGAAAAATGACCCGTTCTTAAGCCTTTAGACTGATTTCATAATTGATTTTCCTTTGAAAACAGGCAAATTCGTAATTCTTTCTGGACAGGAAGTTCAACTAGCTGTGTTAACTGTCAAATTAATTGACCTGTTAATTAACACCAAATACCTAGGCTTAAGGTCAAAAATAATTTGTGTATTTAAAAGTTGTTTGACAAAAAGTTATTCCCCCTTTTTTGCCACCTTTCACAATATACTCCTTAAATTAATGTTTTATTTTGGTAAAAAAAATAAATCTAAGGCAAATTGAATACAAATAAATATCAGAATATTACTTTTAATATTTTGAAAATTAATATTTCATCTATGCTTCTTTTAATATTCTCGTATATTTGATTTATATCAAATTAAAACGTATCCAAATTACAAAAAGTTTAAAATAAACAATTAACAATGCAGGGATTCGATAATGCGTATCAACATTTCATGTGTATTTTAGTCTAGACGCCATCTAATTAACCTTTGAGGTGACCTCCGAAGACTGCAGATGGTCATATAACCCAATATAAACATAAATTTAGATATAAATAGAAAGTGAACATGATGAATTGGATATTTCTAGGTCTGTTTGATTTCATATTATAGGTTAAAAAATATATTAATCATCGTTTTTTACTTGCATAAGAATAAGATTTTATTTTTGTGGTCATAATTTTTGCGGTCGTATATTGTGTCGTCGTCCGAAGACACATTGGTTTTCGCACAATAACTTTAATTTAAGTGAATGGATATTTATGAAATTTTACCATAAGGTTCAATACTATATAAGGAAGGTTGGGATTGATTATGGGGGTAATGGTATCAGCAGTTAAGGAATTAGGGGCCAAAAAAGGGCCCAAATAAGCATTTTTCTAGTTTCCAGACATTAACTTGTGGAACGGTGTATGAATCTCTCTGAAATTATTCCACAAGTTTCAATACCACAAAGGGATGGTTAGGATTGACTTTGGGGGGTTATGGCTCAAACCGTTGTAGGATTTAGGGGCAAAAAAGGGGGAAAAACAAGGGTTTCCTTGTTAATGGACAATTTAAAAGCTGTGGAAGGGAGGTAATCAAAATATATTTAAAGTATTAAAAAAAAAATTTGGATTACCTCCCTTACATTGCTTTTAAATTATGTATAAAGATGTTGTATTGTCTTGAGGTGATTAGCTGTCAATTAATTTTTAGAAGTTACTATTAAAGGAATATTAATTTTAGCCATGATTATGTATGTCATTTTTTCTATTTTATGATGTATTTAAATTGGTAATTATGGTTGCAAACTCCATTGGAAATTTGAATTGAGATTATGACCGTATCTTGAGGGAAAGAATTTTTTTTTTGGAAAAAGGGGGGGGGAGGTGAACAAAATATTGGAAAAGGGGGGGGGGGGTCAAAAAATAAATTGAGGGGGGGGGGGGCAATTTTTTCTCATTTCAGATTTCAGAAATTAAAAAGAAAATTTCTTCAAATATTGTTTTTTTTTGCAAAATTAAGGGGGTGGGGGGTGTCAATACGCAACAAATTCAACAAATAAATTCAAATCATATAACCAATTCTAAGTTCTTTGACTACAGTTATTCTGTGTCAGAAACCTATAATGTGTCAAATATTTAATTACAATCAAAATTCAGACCTGTATCAAGCGCGAATATTGTGTCCATTTTTGCCCCAACTGTTCAGGGTTGGACCTCTGCGGTCGTATCCAGCTGTGCTCAGCCAAGCATTTTATTGTGGATTGCATTACCCATCCAAATGGTTTACCCTTGTTGCTGAGTGTGACTTTCAATGTTGACATTCTTTTCCTTTTAATAGTTGAGCATGCCTAGTTTTTTATATCTTGTAGCTAATGCCCCTTTAAATATTCTTCTTGATTCTGATCTATGCTTATATTTTTTATTATGCCTCCGCCGTAGCAGAGGGAGCATTAAGTTTTACCCTTGTCCGTCCGTACGTACGTCCCAAAATTGGTTTCCGTTCTCTAACTTTAGTTTGAATCAACCAAATGTTATGAAACTTATACACAATGCTTATTACCACAAAACACAGATCAAGTTTGAATTTTGGTGGCGTCACTATTACCGTTCTAGAGTAATGCCCCTTTACAAATGGAAAAATTGCTGAATTTTTCGTTTCCGTTCTCTAACTTAAGTTTGCCACAACCAAATGTTATGAAACTTATACACAATGCTTATTACCACAAAACACAGATCAAGTTTGAACTTTGGTGGCTTCACTTTAACCATTCTAGAGTTATGCCCCTATATAAATGGAAAAATTGCAAAATTTTTATTTTCTTCTAAATATCAAGTAATTTATAAATTGGAGTTATCTTCCTTTGTCCATGATTATAGTTGAATCAACTACAATCAATGCTTTATACAATGCAATGTTTAATTTTGACTTCCGCTGATAAAACACAGATCAAGATGAATTTGGGTAGTGTCACTTTAATCATTATTGAGTTATGCCCCTTTACAAATCGAAAGATTGCCAAATTTTTAGTTTCCATTCTGTAATTTAAGTTTGCCCCAACCAAACATTATGAAACCTATACACAATATTTATTACCACAAAACTAAGATCAAGTACAAATTTTTTGTTCCTGTTTTTAACCGGATTTTGGAAGGAAATATCGGTTATTAAAATGGGGATGTACGGCGGGCGGCTGGGCGGGCTGACGGGCGGCTGCCAAACAGTGTCAGCACAATAACATGAAAACGCTTTAACAAATTTTTTTCAAATTTAAATATGTTGTTTCCTGGGACTTAATGAAGGTCTAGTTCAATTTTCAAGATTTTAGTATATCTCCTTTGTGAGTTATCCCCATTTTTAATATCCAAAAGTGGAATTTTTAAATATTTCACTCCTGTTATCATATTATGATTTGTCTTATCTCACAATAAAAATTGGAGTGACAGATTTATTTGAAAATTATCTATTTCCTAAGTGGTAATGATTATAAGCTATATCATTAGACATTTTGGAATTATTACATTATTAATTATTATATATGTAATGTTAGAGTACTATGTTAAACCATAGTTCTGTTCAATTAGATCTGGTAAATATTTTAGCATATGATAATGATATATTGTCATTGTTGATTAGATCTGGGAAATATCTTAGCATATGATAATCATTGGAGTGACAGATTTATATGAAAATTTTCTGTTTCCTGATAAGATCTGTAGGACTGTATATATAAAGTTTTAAATTTACTAGAAGGACTGTATAAATGAAGTTTGAAATTTACTGTTCATTATTAGACATTTTGTAGATAATTAAGTCTCCCTAAATCATGTATATTCTTACCCCCAACCCCCCAACCCCCCCCTTCAATTTGAGAATGTGCTTTTATCTTGTAAACGGTTGAGATCCCCACCCCTAAACCATATATATTCTTGCATGGGACAATAAAACAAATCAAATGAAATAAAAGGCTAGTCCCCTGGGGTCACCCCCACCCCCTTCTGTCTGAGAACTTGTAAACAGTCGAGATCCCCACCCCTAAACCATATATATTATTGTATGGGACAATAAAACAATTCAAATGAAATGTAGAGGAAGTCCAGAGAGGTCACCCCCACCCCCCTTCTTTTTGAAAACTTGTAAATGGTCAAGATCCCCACCCCAAAACCATATATATTCTTGTATGGGACAATAAAACAAATCAAATGAAATAAAAGGCAAGTCCCCTGGGGTCAACCCCACCCCCTCCTGTTTAAGAACTTGTAAACGGTAAAGATCCCCACCCCTAAACCATATATATTCTTGTATGGGAAAATAAAACAAATCAAATGAAATATAGGGGAAGTCCATGAGGGTAACCCCCACCCCCCCCTTTTTTTTGATAACTTGTTAACGGTCAAGATCCCCACCCCGAAACCATATATATTCTTGTATGGGACAATAAAACAAAAATGAAATCTAGGGGAAGTTCATGGGGGTAACCCCCACTCCCCTTATATACTTGTAAACGGTCGAGATCCCCACCCCTAAACCATATCTATTCTTGTATGGGACAATAAAACAAATCAAACGAAATTTAGTGGAAGTGCCCTGGGAAACCCCCATCCCCCTTCTTTTTGAAAACTTGTAAACGGTCAAGATCCCCACCCCAAAACCATATATATTGTTGTATGGGACAATAAAACAAATCAAATGAAATATAGGGAAGTCCATGGGGGGTAACCCCCACCCCTCTTCTTTTTTGATAACTTGTAAACGGTCAAGATCCCCACCCCGAAACCATATATATTCTTGTATTGGACAATAAAACAAATCAAATGAAATAAAAGGTGAGTCCCCTGGGGTCACCCCCACCCCCTCCTGTTTAAGAACTTGTAAACGGTCGTGATCCCCACCCCTAAACCATATATATTCTTGTATGGGACAAAAAAACAAATCATATGAAATTTAGGGGGAGTCCACTGGGGATCACACCCCCCCTTTTGAGAACTTGTAAACGGTTGAGATCTCCACCCCTAAACAACCATATATATTCCTGTTCGTCATTTCAAGAAGATTTCAATGACATACAAGGTCAATCCATAGGCGTCACTTATGCATATCACAAACCAATTTGTACTGGACTTTGGCCTATGTCAGGTGACCATGGGAATGACGAATTATTGGAGCTTTGTTTGGGAGACTTCGTAACAGCATCCTGTTACAAATATTTCTTGTTACTGATAAGTTTTATAGATTTTGAAAAGACATTGTATTAATGATAAATGAGATTTCGGATTTTTTTCTTCTTTTCTTTGGTAAATTGTTTGAAGAATTTTGTGGCAAGTTTGTTTGTTATTCTGTAAAAACTAATTTTCTGAATGCTATATATTTTTTTTTTATGAAGTGAACTCCTTTAAAAACTAAGCTTATATTGTTTATTAATAAACATATATTTAGATTTCTGATTTTGGGCCCAGTTTTCAAGTTGGTCCAAATCGGGGTCCAAAATTAAACTGTGTTTGATTTTAACATAAATTGAATAAATATAGGGTTCTTTGAAATTCTCAATGTAAATCTGTATTTCTTTTCATTATTAATAAGATAATACCACATTGAGGTCCAAAGGGTCCTCAATTAAACTTTTGTTTAATTTTATCAAAAATTGAATTCTTTGGTTCTTTGATATACTGATTCTAACAATGTTTGAGTGTTAAATCATATCTAATATTAGAGAACTTAGTCATCACTGGTTGTTGTTATTATATTATTGATTATAATTTGAAAAATTGCATCATATCTTATTTTAGAAAAAATTTATCCGGTTTGAGTTTTTTCCCTTTGCACAGAAAATATTATGGATAAAATTAACCTGTGTTTCATTTCAACATAAATTAAATATATATATAGCCTTATAGGGTTCTTTCAAATGCTGAATCTAAACCTGTACTTAAATATTAGATTTTTGGGCCCAGTTTTCAAGTTGGTCCAAATCAGGGTCCAAAATTAAACTTTGTTTGATTCAACGAAAATTGAATTTATGGGGTTCTTTGAAATGCTGAATCTAACCAATGTATTGAGAGATTTTTTATTGTAGGCTCCTTTATCAAATTGGTCCACATTGAGGTCCAAAGGGTCCTCAATTAAACTTTTGTCTGATTTCATCAAAAATTGAATTCTTGGGTTTCTTTGATATGCTGATTCTAATATGTACTTAGATTTTGGATATTGGACCATAATAGGTAAATGTCCAATTTCAAATATTTCAGTTCTTTGACCACATTCATTTAGTGTCACAAACCTATGTTGTGTCAAATATTCAATCACAATCCAAATTCAGAGCTGTTTTAAGCTTAAATGTAGTGTCCATACTTGCTCAACTGTTCAGGGTTCGACCTCTGCAGGAAAATCCGGTTTGCTGTCACTCTGACAGCCTCTTGTCTATCTTAAGTTTGCCTCAACCAAATGTTATGAAACTTATACACAATGCTTATTACTACATAATACAGATTAAGTACGAAATTTGGTGGCAACACTTTTACCATTCTTGAGTTATGTCCCTTTATAAACATAAAAATTACTGAATTTTTCGTATCCGTTCTCTAACTTTAGTTTGTCTCAACCAAATGTTATAAAACTTATACACAACTGTTCTAGAGTTATATGCGTGTTTACAAATAGAAAAATTGCTGAATTTTTAGTTTCTGTTCTCTACTTAAGTTAGCCTCAACCAAATGTTATGAGACTTACACACAATGCTTATTACCACAAAACTCAGATCTAGTTCAAATTTGGGTAGCGTCACTTTTACCGTTCTTCAGTTATGTCCCTTTATAACTATATGATATGCAAGCGGGGGCATCATCTGTGTCCACATGTGGACACTATCCACATTTATTATATTCTAAAATCAATTGCCTTCAGGGAATAATGAACAAAGTTGAACATTTTGATGCAGACTGTGAAACATGTGGCTTGTGAATTGATTTAAATTCATGAATGAAACAAGAAGATTGGGTATGGCAGTCAGGGGTACTACTTGTACAAGTAATTTTTATTTACTTGAAAAAGTAAATATTAATATACTTATATAAGTAAATTTGTAGGATACTTATACAAGTGTATTTTATTTACTTGTATAGGTAAATTATTTTATGGCTTAGTTGTGTCCCTTAGACATTCAGATTTTATACGACCGCAAAAAACATTTGTGGTCGTATATTGGTATGACGTTGGCGTCGTCGTTGTCGTCCGAAGACACATTGGTTTTCGCACTCTAACTTTAGTTTAAGTGAATGGATCTCTTTGAAATTTTACCATGAGGTTCAGTACCACAAAAGGAAGGTGGTGATTGATTTTGGGGGTTATAGTACCAACAGTTATGAAATTAGGGGCCAAAAAGGGGCCAAAAATAAGCATTTTTGTAACTTCCAGACATAACTTGTGTGTTAGTGTATGGATCTCTCTGACATTGTACCACAAGGTTCCTTGTCACAAAGGGAATGCTGGGATTGAATTTGGGGGTAATTGCCTCCAAATTTTAGGAATTAGGGGCCAAAAAGTGGCAAAAAACAAGCATTTTTCTAGTTTCATGACAATAACTTGTGTGTAAGTGTATGGATCTTTCTGACATTGTACCACAAGGTTCCATATCACAAAGGAAATGCTGGGATTGATTTTGGGGGTAATTGCCTCCAAATTTTAGGAATTAGGGGCCAAAAAGGGGCAAAAAACAAGCATTTTTCTAGTTTCATGACAATAACTTGTGTGTAAGTGTATGGATCTTTATGAAATTGTACTACAAGGTTCCATATCACAAAGGGAAAGCTGGAATTGATTTTGGGGGTAATTGCCCACAACGTTTAGGAATAAGGGGCCAAAAATAAGCATTTTTCTAGTTTCCAGACAATAACTTGTGTTCAAGTGTATGGATCTCTCTGAAATTGTACTGCAAGGTACCATACCACAAAGGGAAGGCTGGGATTGATTTTGGGGGTAATTCCCTAGAAATTTGAGGAATTAGGGGCCATAAAGGGGCAAAAAACAAGCATTTTTCTAGTTTCAGGACAATAACTTGTGTGTAAGTGTATGGATCTTTATGAAATTGTACTACAAGGTTCCATATCACAAAGGGAAAGCTGGAATTGATTTTGGGGGTAATTGCCCACAACGTTTAGGAATAAGGGGCCAAAAATAAGCATTTTTCTAGTTTCCAGACAATAACTTGTGTTCAAGTGTATGGATCTCTCTGAAATTGTACTGCAAGGTACCATACCACAAAGGGAAGGCTGGGATTGATTTTGGGGGTAATTCCCTAGAAATTTGAGGAATTAGGGGCCATAAAGGGGCAAAAAAACAAGCATTTTTCTAGTTTCAGGACAATAACTTGTGTGTAAGTGTATGGATCTTTATGAAATTGTACTGCAAGGTTCCATATCACAAAGGGAAAGCTGGAATTGAGTTGGGGGGTAATTGCCCTAAATGTTTAGGAATTTGGGGCCAAAAAACAAGCATTTTTCTAGTTTTCAGACAATAACTTGTGTTCAAATGTATGGATCTCTCTGAAATTGTACAGTACACGGTTACATTTACGACAGAATTTATGTCGATTAAAAACCTCCTGATCTGAGTCCTAATCTCCTGACCAAAATTTCTCAAATTCCTGATCTGAGTTTCACAGTCCATCACATGAATGTGTACTGCAAGGTACCATACCACAAAGGGAAGGCTGGGATTGAGTTTGGGGGTGATGAATCATAAGGGGGTTCAACAAATTAGGGGGGGGGGGATTTTTTTTTCCTTTTTTTTCTTTAAAATTTTCCATTTTAAATTGGTTATTTCTGATTTATATATAAAAGCAAATAATAATGATATGGTTTGAATAGATAAATTAAAATTTTTTAAGTTCTTAGACCACATTCATTCTGTGTCAGAAACCTATGCTGTGTCAAATATTTAATTACAATCCAAGTTCAGTGCTGTATCAAGCTTGAATGTTGTGTCCATACTTGCCCCAACTGTTCAGGGTTCGACCTCTGCGGTCGTATCAAGCTGCGCCCCAGCGGAGCATTTTATTTTACTTATACAAGTAAAAAAGTCAATGTCATCCTATCTTCTTTTCTTGAATTTCTTAGGACTTCTTTGCCCTAATAGAATTTTTAATTGTCTGTCCTTTGCAGATGTCTTTACTAATCATTTAAGTGTTATTTCATGGACAATGAAAATCTCATTTGTCTGTTATCTTCAGAACACTGCTCATTTACAAGCCCCCAAGAGGCAATTTTTGAAGGCCTTGTGCAAATACTTAAGATCTTTGCGCAATTAGTTTCTTTGTTGAATTAATAAGGTGAAACATTGAACTCTAATAAAAAATTATGAGCTAAGCTGAGAAAAATTGTTAAAGGCATGTTTTTACATCTCAAAAATTGAGAATTTTTCGGGATTGTAAAAAAAAATTACTTATACAAGTAAATTTTTGAGAAAATTAAGGGTAGATTATTCAAACATTATAATTTACTTATATAAGTATATTATTATTTACTTCTTCAAGTAAATAAAGATTACTTGTACAAGTAGTACCCCTGACTGTATGGCTTGGCTTGAATTGATATAGTATAATACATTGATATTTAAATTTAAGGTGGTACATAACACTACAGGGAGATAACTCTGTAAAAATCAGCTGAACCTTTTAATCACGTTCTATTTTTTAGGCAATATTAAGCTTCTCAATGATCAAAATTAGTGTTTATTAAACTGCTATATATCCAATGAAATTTTTCTGATAAAGTGTATGGTTCAAGTTTTTTAAAACTTTTATATTTTTGTCAAAGGGTCAAAGTAA
The DNA here is from genome assembly GCF_021869535.1 of Mytilus californianus. Classification (NCBI taxonomy): domain Eukaryota; kingdom Metazoa; phylum Mollusca; class Bivalvia; order Mytilida; family Mytilidae; genus Mytilus; species Mytilus californianus. The sequence goes on from NW_026262750.1 coordinate 119,462, forward strand.
ATATTTTGTCAAAATTGTATGAAAATTAAACGAGCCAAATTAATTTTAGTCAAGGTGTTTGGTACCACCTTAAAATGCAATGAAAAAATTAAATTAAAGTTTCAAATGATTTTCAGTTAATATTTAACCATGAGAACGTGTTTTGGAAATTGTTTGATTTAAAATATAAATATATGTCCCCTCTTAAAATACTTAAGGTGGCTGGGGTGTCTTCCTCCATCTTGGATTTTGAAGTAGTAGATAACAATTGGTCTAGATCTTTAATGAAATGTGCAAATTTTGAGAGTTGTATGTAATTCATGTGTAAGACTTTTCATGTTAGTATAGAAAATTGTGTGTTTTTGTCGAGCCTTTGACTTTTGTCGAAAAAGCGAGACATAGCGATCCTACATTCTGTCGGCGTCGTATTCGGTGGCGTCCGCAAATATTCACTCTGTGGTTAAAGTTTTTGAAATTTTAATAACTTTCTTAAACTATCCTGGATTTCTACCAAACTTGGACAGAACCTTGTTTATGATCATAAAATAGTATTCAAAAGTAAATTTTGTAAAAAAAAAATTCCATTTTTTTCGTATTTTACTTATAAATGGACTTAGTTTTTCTGCCAGGAAACATTACATTCACTCTGTGGTTAAAGTTTTTGAAATTTTAATAACTTTCTTAAACTAGCCTGGATTTCTACCAAACTTGGACAGAAGCTTGTTTATGATCATAATTAAGATAGTATGCAGAAGTAAATTTTGTAAAAAAAAAAATCCATTTTTTCCGTATTTTACTTATAAACGGACTTAGTTTTTCTGCCAGTTAACATTACATTCACTCTGTGGTTAAAGTTTTTAAAATTTTAACAACTTTCTTAAACTATCCTGGATTTGTACCAAACTTGGACAGAAGCTTGTTTATGATTAAAAGCTAGTATCTAGAAGGAAATTTTGTTAAAATTTTGTTCCATTTTTTCCGTATTTTACTTATAAATGGACTTAGTTTTTCTTCCAGTTAACATTACATACAGTCTACAGTTTATGTTTTTAAAACATTTATTAGATTCATAAACTATCCTGGATTTTTTCCAAACTTGGACAGAAGCTACTTACAATCAAAAGATAGTATAGAGAGGAATATTTTTATTAATTTTTTTCCTCATTTTTGTTGAGCCTGTGATTAACAGCAAAAGTAGGCGAGACACTGGGTTACGCGGAACCATTACGAATTTTATCATATTTACGGCTGTATTTTCTAAAAAACACAATATAGTTTTGTTTAATTAATTTTTTTTCAACTTTGCTTGTAAATTGCATTCGGTGAGAAGAAATCAACAATAAATTAATGCATGTCTATCATAATGATCATGGATCAAAGATTTTGAAGGAAAAATGTGCACATTCTTTCTTTCTACAGGTATGAATCGACGTTCTATATCGCCACACTCCTGCATAGAAGCATGTTCCAAGGGAAAGTTAGGATGTGGTATTCATGTATGACTCCCTTCCCCCTCCCCCTAAATGACGGTATGGATTGAGGGTCCTTCATTTCTGTATTCTTTAATTTTTTAGACCATTATTCTCTATTCTTAAGACTTTTATATACCCATTATTCTTTATTATTATGTTTTTGGTTCATTATTTTCTATACTGAAAACCCCCAGCCAAACCCTCCCTTGATGGCCTTATGCACATTCCTTTTTTTTTATTTTGCCCTTCAAAAAACTCTTATTAGATGAAAATGAAAATAGGAAAATTATTAGCAGTTCATGCCGCAAGTACAGATACAGTATAAAAGAACTAGAATGTGTACAGTCCCTATATCATGTACATACACACCAGACTATATGGCAATATGCAGTGATCATGATCAAATCATTCAGCTACAGGCCAGATGCAACATTTTTTATAGTTTTGTATAGATTTTATTGGCGTATGATAGAAATTCTTACAGGCCTGATAGTAATTTTACAAGCCTGGGCTGGTGAACCTGTGGCCAATGAGATTCACTTGTTGTTGAATATAGAGTTGCGAGTTACTAAAGTCGAGTTGCGAGTTACAAGTTACGAAAGTCGAGTTGGGAGTTACGAAAGTTGAGTTGCGAGTTACAAAAGTAGAGTTGCGAGTTACAAAATTAGATTTGTGTGAAAATAGAGAAAACTATTTTAATTTTTTGGAAAGATTAGAACTTGTTCTAAATCTTTCCTAAGGCACTGGCCTCCCTAGCAACAAGTAACTAAGCACAGGTTAGCTACTAAATCTACAAAATGTATAGACAGGTTTTTCCGATTATCTGCCTTAGTTTGTGACGCGACTCCTAGGCGTCGTCGTAGTACGATCGCCATTACAACCGTGAAAAAATATAAACAAGATATAGATCTATATGCCCTGACCGCATATAATTAAATATAAACACACGAATGTGAAGTCGTACTTGACCTCGGCAAAATTATATGTGCTATAAATAATAAAGTAATTAGATAAGGATTCTAAGTGTATTGCAGGCCTGGTGTCGTGTCCTTAAAATATAACTGTATTTGATATGTTACACGCGGGACATAATAAATTTTCTTCGAATACTAATCCCAGGATACATGTCGATTATAATCATTTGGTAATCATAATATTAATAATAATAACGCATACATAAATAAAAAAATAAATAGTCTTGACCGGTCGAATGTGATATATCAATTTGTTTTTCGATCCATGAGTTTGACTGTCCCTCTGGTATCTTTCGTCCCTCTTTTGTGTCTGACAGATAAATGATAAATTAAGGATTAACAAGATCTTAAAAAAAAAAAAAAAAAAAAAAATGAAATCTGAATATAGATATATAAAAGGTATCCAAGGAAGGCCTATAATTTTCTTGATAAATAATCATCTGTAATTATTCAACAGTTTAGGTTTGTTCACTTATTTTTTATCAGTGATTGGCTTGAAACAGTTAGTTAAATTTTAGAACTCTGAATTAGAACAAACTATTTTTTTTTTAGTTTATGAATCCCATCAAATGTCTGATAACAATTTTAATCATTTGAATACAAGAAGTGTATATATTTTTGCAATCAAGAAAGAATTCACATTTCAATAAAATAAGTTTTTTTAATTTGTTATACGGCCGCAAAAAATTTTGCGGTTGTATATTGGTATATGACGTTGGCGTCATCGTCGTCGTCGTCCGAAGACACATTGGTTTTCACACTCTAACTTTTGTTTAAGTGAATGGATCTCTATGAAATTTTACCATAAGGTTCAATACCACAAAAGGAAAGTTGGGATTGATTTTGGGGGTTATGGTACCAACAGTTAAGGAATTAGGGGCCATAAAAAGGGGCCAAAAATAAGCATGTTTGTAACTTCCAGACATAACTTGTGTGTTAGTGTATGGATCTCTCTGACATTGTACCACAAGGTTCCATATCACAAAGGGGATGCTGGGATTGATTTTGGGGGTAATTGCTTTAAAATTTTAGGAATAAGGGTCTAAAAAAGGGGCAAAAAACAAGCATTTTTCTAGTTTCATGACAATAACTTGTGTGTAAGTGTATGGATCTTTCTGAAATTGTACTACAAGGTTCCATATAACAAAGGGAAAGCTGGAATTGAGTTTGCGGGTAATTGCCCAAAACGTTTAGGAATAAGGGGCCAAAAAGGAGCCAAAAAAAAGCATTTTTCTAGTTTCCAGACAATAACTTGTGTTCAAGTTTATGGATTTCTCTAAAATTGTACTGCAAGGTACCATACCACAAAGGGAAGGCTGGGCTTCACTCAGATTTTGGGGGTAATTGCCTCAAAATTTTAGGAATTAGGGGCCAAAAAGGGGCAAAAAACAAGCATTTTCTAGTTTCAGGACAATAACTTGTGTGAAAGTGTATGGATCTTTATAAAAATGTACTACAAGGTTCCATATCACAAAGGGAAGGCTAGGTTAGAGTTTTGGGGTGATGAATCATAAAGGGGTTCAAAAAATTTTGGGGGGGGATTTTTTTTTCCATTTTTTTCTTTAAAATTTTCCATTTTAAATTGGTTATTTCTGATTTATATATAAAAGCAAATAATAATGATATGGTTTGAATAGCATGAATATAGGTAAATTAAAATTTTTAAGTTCTTAGACCACATTCATTCTGTGTCAGAAACCTGTGCTGTGTCAAATATTTAATCACAATCCAAATTCAGTGCTGTATCAAGCTTGAATGTTGTGTCCATACTTGCCCCAACTGTTCAGGGTTCGACCTCTGTGGTCGTATCAAGCTGCGCCCAGTAGAGCATTTTATTTGAGTTGAAAAAGTACATTTTCAATGCCCTTTGCTGAAAAATATTTAAATTATTAATTGATTAAAATACACTCTCCAACTTTTAATCTTCAATGTCATATAATCAAGATAATTGTTTTCAAAACCAATAAGCAATTCTCAGAGGAGAAAAATAGTATACCTATGTTTCAACTTACAAAATGCCCCAAAACAACCTTTTTAGATATTTTTTTTGCTTCAAGTCTATCTGTTGGTCCTATGTCATACAAGGATAATTGATAAACTTTATTAGAAGAGTTTTGTTATACAACCTTGTATATTGGTATGACGTTGGTGTCGTCGTCGTCGTCGTCGTCGTCCGAAGACACATTCGTTTTCGCACAATAACTTTAGTTGAAGTGAATAGATCTCTATGAAATTTTACCATAAGGTTCAATACCACAAAAGGAAGGTTGGGATTGATTTTGGGGGTTATAGTACCAACAGTTAAGGAATTAGGGGCCAAAAAGGGGCAAAAAACAAGCATTTTTCTAGTTTCAGGACAATAACTTGTGTGTAAGTGTATGGATCTTTCTGAAATTGTACTACAATGTTCCATATCACAATGAGAAAGCTGGAATTGAGTTTGGGGATAATAGCCCAAAAATGTTTAGGAATAAGGGGCCAAAAAGGGGCCAAAAATAAGCATTTTTCTAGTTTCCAGACAATAACTTGTGTTCAAGTGTATGGATCTCTCTGAAATTGTACTGCAAGGTACCATATCACAAAGGGAAAGCTGGGTTTGAGTTTCGGGATAATTGCCCAAAAACGTTTAGGAATTTGAGGCCAAAAAGGGGCCAAAAAACAAGCATTTTTCTAGTTTCCAGACAATAACTTGTGTTTAAGTGTATGGATCTCTCTAAAAACTGTACTGCAAGGTACCATATCACAAAGGGAAGGCTGGGCTTGAGTTTTGGGTTGATGAATCATAAGGGGGTTCAAAAAATAGGGGGGAGGGGGTTTCCTTTTTTTCCTTTTTTTTTTCTTTAAAATTTTCCATTTTAAGTTGGTTATTTCTGATTTATATATAAACGCAAATAATAATGATATGGTTTGAATAGGTAAATTAAATTTTTTTAAGTTCTTAGACCACATTCATTCTGTGTCAGAAACCTATGCTGTGTCAAATATTTAATCACAATCCAAATTCAGAGCTGTATCAAGCTTGAATGTTGTGTCCATACTTGCCCCACCTGTTCAGGGTTCGACCTCTGCGGTCATATCAAGCTGCGCCCAGCAGAGCATTTTATTTGAGTTGAAAAAGTACATTTTCAATGCCCTTTGCTGAAAAATATTTAAATTATTAATTGATTAAAATACACTCTACAACTTTTAATCTTCAATGTCATATAATCATGATAATTGTTTTCAAAACCAATAAGCAATTCTCAGAGGAGAAAAATAGTATACCTATGTTTCAACTTACAAAATGCCCCAAAACAACCTTTTTAGATAATTTTTTTGCTTCAAGTCTATCTGTTGGTCCTATGTCATACAAGGATAATTGATAAACTTTATTAGAAGAGTTTTGTTATATGACCTTGTATATTGGTATGACGTTGGCGTCGTCGTCGTCGTCCGAAGACACATTGGTTTTCGCACAATAACTTTAGTTTAAGTGAATGGATCTCTATGAAATTTTACCATAAGGTTCAATACCACAAAAGGAAGGTTGGGATTGATTTTGGGGGTTATAGTACCAACAGTTAAGGAATTAGGGGCCAAAAATAAGCATTTTTGTAACTTCCAGACAGTAACTTGTGTGTTAGTGTATGGATCTCTCTGACATTGTACCACAAGGTTCCATATCACAAAGGGAATGCTGGGATTGATTTTGGGGGGTAATTGCCTCAAAATTTTAGGAATAAGGGGCCAAAAAGGGGCAAAAAACAAGCATTTTTCTAGTTTCAGGACAATAACTTGTGTGTAAGTGTATGGATCTTTCTGAAATTGTACTACAATGTTCCATATCACAATGAGAAAGCTGGAATTGAGTTTGGGGGTAATACCCCAAAAACGTTTAGGAATAAGGGGCCAAAAAGGGGCCAAAAATAAGCATTTTTCTAGTTTCCAGACAATAACTTGTGTTCAAGTTAATGGATCTCTCTGAAATTGTACTGCAAGGTACCATACCACAAAGGGAAGGCTGGGATTGATTTTGGGGGTAATTGCCTCAAAATTATAGGAATTAGGGGCCAAAAAGGGGCAAAAACAAAGCATTTTTCTAGTTTCAGGACAATAACTTGTGTGTAAGTGTATAGATCTTTATGAAATTGTACTGCAAGGTTCCATATCACAAAGGGAAAGCTGGGTTTGAGTTTTGGGGTAATTGCCCTAAATGTTTAGGAATTTGAGGCCAAAAAGGGGCCAAAAAACAAGCATTTTTCTAGTTTCCAGACAATAACTTGTGTTCAAGTGTATGGATCTCTCTAAAAACTGTACTGCAAGGTACCATATCACAAAGGGAAGGCTGGGCTTGAGTTTTGGGTTGATGAATCATAAGGGGGTTCAAAATATTTGGGGGGGGGGGGGGGGTTCCTTTTTTTCTTTAAAATTTTCCATTTTAAGTTGGTTATTTCTGATTTATATATAAACGCAAATAATAATGATATGGTTTGAATAGGGAAATTAAATTTTTTTAAGTTCTTAGACCACATTCATTCTGTGTCAGAAACCTATGCTGTGTCAAATATTTAATCACAATCCAAATTCAGAGCTGTATCAAGCTTGAATGTTGTGTCCATACTTGCCCCAACTGTTCAGGGTTCGACCTCTGCGGTCGTATCAAGCTGCGCCCAGCAGAGCATTTTATTTGAGTTGAAAAAGTACATTTTCAATGCCCTTTGCTGAAAAATATTTAAATTATTAATTGATTAAAATACACTCTACAACTTTTAATCTTCAATGTCATATAATCATGATAATTGTTTTCAAAACCAATAAGCAATTCTCAGAGGAGAAAAATAGTATACCTATGTTTCAACTTACAAAATGCCGCAAAACAACCTTTTTAGATAATTTTTTTGCTTCAAGTCTATCTGTTGGTCCTATGTCATACAAGGATAATTGATAAACTTTATTAGAAGAGTTTTGTTATACGACCTTGTATATTGGTATGACGTTGGCGTCGTCGTCGTCGTCGTCCGATGACACATTGGTTTTCGCACAATAACTTTAGTTTAAGTGAATGGATCTCTATGAAATTTTACCATAAGGTTCAATACCACAAAAGGAAGGTTGGGATTGATTTTGGGGGTTATAGTACCAACAGTTAAGGAATTAGGGGCCAAAAATAAGCATTTTTGTAACTTCCAGACAGTAACTTGTGTGTTAGTGTATGGATCTCTCTGACATTGTACCACAAGGTTCCATATCACGAAGGGAATGCTGGGATTGATTTTGGGGGGTAATTGCCTCAAAATTTTAGGAATAAGGGGCCAAAAAGGGGAAAAAAACAAGCATTTTTCTAGTTTCAGGACAATAACTTGTGTGTAAGTGTATGGATCTTTCTGAAATTGTACTACAATGTTCCATATCACAATGAGAAAGCTGGAATTGAGTTTGGGGGTAATAGCCCAAAAACGTTTAGGAATACGGGGCCAAAAATAAGCATTTTTCTAGTTTCCAGACAATAACTTGTGTTCAAGTGTATGGATCTCTCTGAAATTGTACTGCAAGGTACCATACCACAAAGGGAAGGCTGGGATTGATTTTGGGGGTAATTGCCTCAAAATTTTAGGAATAAGGGGCCAAAAAGGGGCAAAAAAAAAAGCATTTTTCTAGTTTCAGGACAATAACTTGTGTGTAAGTGTATGGATCTTTATGAAATTGTACTACAAGGTTCCATATCTTAAAGGGAAAGCTGGGTTTGAGTTTCGGGGTAATTGCCCTAAACGTTTAGGAATTTGAGGCCAAAAAGGGGCCAAAAAAACAAGCATTTTTCTAGTTTCCAGACAATAACTTGTGTTCAAGTGTATGGATCTCTCTAAAATTGTACTGCAAAGTACCATACCACAAAGGGAAGGCTGGGCTTGAGTTTGGGGGTGAAGAATCATAAGGGGGTTCAAAAAATTTGGGGGGGTTTTCCTTTTTTTTTTTTAAATTTTCCATTTTAAGTTGATTATTTCTGATTTATATTTAAAAGCAAATAATAATATATGGTTTGAATAGGTAAATTAGGTTTTTTTAAGTTCTTAGACCACATTCATTCTGTGTCAGAAACCTATGCTGTGTCAAATATTTAATCACAATCCAAATTCAGTGCTGTATCAAGCTTGAATGTTGTGTCCATACTTGCACCAACTGTTCAGGGTTCGACCTCTGCGGTCGTATCAAGCTGCGCCCAGCGGAGCATTTTATTTTGTTTCAAAAGATTAAATGTAAAAGGGGAAACATGTAGCTTTATTAATGTTCTTTTTTGTCCACACCATATCTAAATATGATTTGAAATTATTCAAACTACTCTTCCAATCTTTCCATGAGTGATTTCCATCACTTTGATTGGTGTACCTTTTTAACATTTTTGAATGATGATTGCTTATAGAATTGTATACAGTATTGTTGATTTTCTTTGTTGTTTGGACTTCATCTGAGTCCTGTGTAAAAAAAATGAATGGATTGCTTACATAATCATTACTCAAAGTATGGTTATGTAGTAGAGAATTGATAAGAAGTAGTGGATTCGTAAACGATAATCAACGAGCGACTTTAGTCGCAAGTTGATTATCGTTTACGAATCCACTACTTCTTATCAATTCTCTAGCTTAACCCATTTCTAGTAAAAAGACTGTCTGTTTTATGTTTTGACAATGAATCAACGGAATTTCATAAAAATGATTTCGTATTTTGTCTTTTTTATTCTAAAATAGCTGGAAATGATTATATCCAAACGGTTCACGTCTATATTTAAGTTAACATAAGTTTGATATAACTTAAATGGGTTGTTAGCTCCCCTTTTTATTACCAGATTTAATACTTGTATATTTATATTTCATTTAATGTTTTATCATTACAAAGTATTTAAATTATATAGATTTTGGTATTTATGATTTATTCAAAAAGACATATAAATATACAGAATTTTTTAATCTTTTTTTGAATAGTTAAAAAAATCTAATTACCAAAATTTAGAAACCTTTCAAATTTACATATATAGTATTTAGCAATCTATGATTCTTTACAGCTGATTAAGGATTGCCTGCAATTTAACCGTATTAAGTCAAATACATGTATTTAGCGTAGTTGCCATAATACTACAATTTTATGATGCTCCAGTAAATGATGCTTTCCGAAATAAATAAAATAATTGCTGAAGGTCTTTTTTGAAAATTATACATGTATTTTGTTTAAACTGTTTCCCTTTTATTAAGTTTAGATTATTTTAACGTTATTACATTTGGCATCCATCGTAAACCAGTCAATAAACTAGTATTTTCTGTGGTACGCATTCTAAATCTCCAGCAGAATTGCTCGTGCTACAGATGTACAATGTATAATTATGTCAATTTTTTACTACTACATTCAAGCTGTTCATAGCCGTGATCGTCTGGTCGTTGGTATCAAAAGACACAACTGTGATATTAGCAGTGCCAAGTTCAAACCTTGTACCCGAATTGAAATTTTTCATTGCAATTTTTTTCTCGACAAAAATATTGTTTTAATCTTAGAGGTATTATATACTTCATATTCATTTTAAGGCGATGATTTGTTTCTGGTTTTACAGTCAAGGAAGTAGTTTTACGGTCGTAGCTTATATATCACACTTTATTCAAATTAGAGTACATTCAATGTTGACGTGATGTATATTTGGACCATTTATAATCAAACAAAGAAGAAAATATTGATAGTTCGATATCATTATAAGACTAAAACCTTAAGTAAGCATTTGCTATGATGAAAAGGAAAAGTCCTTGTACGTTAAAAGTGACATGTGTAATGGGCATATGGTTGTTTATTTTATCAAGGAACTGTACTAATATATACAATTCCTCGATTCTCTAGTGTTTAGAACTAGTGTGTAATAGCCACAATCATATAAAGACCCATCGGTTCATTATAACGATGTTGAAAATCGACCAATGTTCAAACCTGACATCGTGAATAAACTCTTTTTTAAGATATTTCCATACTGCTATATAACTATACTCAAGAACGTTCAAATGTAGAACATAATCTTCCTTAAAAAATAACGCATAAAACAATTTACATAAATTTGAAAAGAACATGAACAAATCCAGACATAGTATAAATATTTTATTAGATAACAAAAGCGAATTTAATCTCTGAGATAGAAATACAGTTTATTGACATGTATTGACAGTTGTGCGCTTTAAGAGTGTTATTGAAATATTGATTTATGTCAGCACTCGTGGTATAGTGGTATCATGCATAGACTGAAGACTCTACTGATTATGAAGAAAATAAGCGCGAGTTCGAATCCTTCATATGCCTCTCGTTTTTGAAAGGATAAAAAATCGTAAGTTAAAAGTTTAAAGTTAGAAAATAAGTTATCTTAAGTAAACGAAGTGGTCAGTGGATTCTTGAAAAATAATCTACTGTAAGAACAATAGACTGACGTCAGAGAAATGGGTTAATTTCTGAAGAAACAGATAGCCTTTTGAAATACAGCGGATGGCTTGTAGTAAATATTATTAAATTTCATAGCTAGCACCGTTATATTAAACATAAAGGGAGATAGCAACTAAACTGTAGTACATATATGTAAAAGACCCCTTCTGCAGATTTCGTTAAGAGTGGGCTCTTTGGGGCAGCTGCAGAGGCAATATTTGTTAGGGACCCCAAAATTTATTCTTTGGCAGTGACACTGACTCAAAATTGTGGACATTTAAGTTATATATGTCTACATTTCCTAGAGGTGAAGGGGGAAGGTTGAGCGCTCATAAAACCTGTTTAACCCCGCCGCATTTTTGCGTCTGTCCTAAGTCAGGAACCTCTAGTCTTTGTTGGTCTTGTATATTTTTTTAATTTTGGTTCATCTATATGTTTTGAAAGATTGAATAAATTATTAAAAAATTATATGGTGACCTGCATTTTCATTTTCATAGGTTGACATATAAGGATAACATTTTTGATTCAACACACAAGGCCCAAGAACACAGTTATTTCGTAGTGCATTTCTTTTAGACGTTTAGACAATAAATTAAACTTTAAAAAAAATCGCACCTTCTCTATCTCAATAAGATTTTTACACTGTAGTGTACTACTTTTGGGACAAATAATATCAAAATTATGGAAAAGTCTACCAGCTCTAACTCAAAATATGGACATTTTGATATTAAGGGGGTCTATAATTCACTACGACAGCTTAAGACGGACTAATTTTTACCTTTTTTAAGTGGACCAAATCACTATCCTAATGTAGTCTGTAATCGGTCATAATGTCAATTTCAGTCGAAATTTGTTATTGTACTTACCATCTGATTAAACACCGCATTGACGTCACTTCACTGATACTAGCGTATAAAATAAGTGCAAAATATATATATGTTTTTCTACAATTTAAAAAAAAATGAGACTTCTAAAGATATGTTATTCATAAGTATTTACAAAAATGCAGATTTTCTAATGGCCTGGCATACAGACAAGAAATGAAAATGTGAATTTATTGAATTTTAGTGACTCAAATAAATGACTTTTAAAAATATACATCACATATCTGTGACTGAACGGTATGCTTGTGACTCTCGGTCATTTAATTTTTCAGGGACGATATTTAAGTGTGATCATCTTATTTTGTTCTTCCAGGGCTCAATAACTACTGAGAGAACTTAGTGTAGTCATGGAGGAAGATATTGATACCAACATAACAATCTGCTTTGGTTTTAAAAACATGTGAAACAGAAACTGCAGTATCTGATAGGTCCAAATCTAATTGAAATTCCAAAAGTTTTAAAAGCAGTAAAATAAAGGACCGAACATGCAATTGAGAAGAAGTTTCTAAAGACCAACTCTTATTTTGATTACAGTCTGTAATATGATCCCAAGATTTAAGTAACTATAATCCTGACATATTCAAAAGCGACCAAGATGGCATCTAATGCTCTCTCACCAGAAGAGGAAAACTATGTACGAATGGCATTGTTACTCACTGGAATTTCTCCACGTGCTGTTCGTGTCCTGTTTGATAAAGAATTTCCTCCAGCATCTCTCAGTTCATCGATAAACACTACGACTACTAAGGCAACGCTGAATAACTTGAAAAGAAGAAAAGTGATTAACAAGAAACAGTGGGATCTCCTGTTTCCTACCAGTGGTAAGTAAATGTAATTAACCAGTCACTGTGGGATCTCCTATTTCCAAGCAGTGGTAAGTAAATGTATTTAACCAAGCACAGTATGATCTCCTGTTTCCTAGCAGTGGTAAGTGAATGTAATTAACCAGGCACAGTGGGATCTCCTGTTTCCTAGCAGTGGTAAGTAAATGTAATTAACCAGGAATAGTGGGGATCTCCTGTTTCCTAGCAGTGGTAAGTAAATGTAATTAACCAGACACAGTGGGATCTCCTGTTTCCTAGCAATGGTAAGTAAATGTAATTAACCAGGCACAGTGGGATCTCCTGTTTCCTAGCAGTGGTAAGTAAATGTAATTAACCAGGCACAGTGGTATCTCCTGTTTCCTACCAGTGGTAAGTAAATGTAATTAACCAGGCACAGTGGGATCTCCTGATTTCAAGCAGTGGTAAGTAAATGTAATTAACCAGGCACAGTGGGATCTCCTGTTTCCTACCAGTGGTAAGTAAATGTAATTAACCAGGCACAATGGGATCTCGTGTTTCCTAGCAGTGGTAAGTAAATGTAATTAACCAGGCACAGTGGGATCTCCTGTTTCCTACCAGTAGTAAGTAAATGTAATTAACCAGGCAAGTGGGATCTCCTGTTTTCTAGCTACCTGTGGTAAGTAAATGTAATTAACCAGGCACAGTGGGATCTCCTGTTTCCTACCAGTGGTAAGTAAATGTAATTAACCAGGCACAGTGGTATCTCCTGTTTTCTAGCAGTAGTAAGTAAATGTTATTAACCAGGCACAGTGGGATCTCCTGTTTCCAAGCAGTGGTAAATAAATGTAATTAACCAGTCACAGTGGGATCTCCTGTTTCCTAGCAGTGGTAAGTGAATGTAATTAACCAGGCACAGTGGGATCTCCTGTTTCCTAGCAGTGGTAAGTAAATGTAATTAACCAGGAATAGTGGGGATCTCCTGTTTCCTAGCAGTGGTAAGTAAATGTAATTAACCAGACACAGTGGGATCTCCTGTTTCCTAGCAATGGTAAGTAAATGTAATTAACCAGGCACAGTGGGATCTCCTGTTTCCTAGCAGTGGTAAGTAAATGTAATTAACCAGGCACAGTGGTATCTCCTGTTTCCTACCAGTGGTAAGTAAATGTAATTAACCAGGCACAGTGGGATCTCCTGATTTCAAGCAGTGGTAAGTAAATGTAATTAACCAGGCACAGTGGGATCTCCTGTTTCCTACCAGTGGTAAGTAAATGTAATTAACCAGGCACAATGGGATCTCGTGTTTCCTAGCAGTGGTAAGTAAATGTAATTAACCAGGCACAGTGGGATCTCCTGTTTCCTACCAGTAGTAAGTAAATGTAATTAACCAGGCAAGTGGGATCTCCTGTTTTCTAGCTACCTGTGGTAAGTAAATGTAATTAACCAGGCACAGTGGGATCTCCTGTTTCCTACCAGTGGTAAGTAAATGTAATTAACCAGGCACAGTGGTATCTCCTGTTTTCTAGCAGTAGTAAGTAAATGTTATTAACCAGGCACAGTGGGATCTCCTGTTTCCAAGCAGTGGTAAATAAATGTAATTAACCAGTCACAGTGGGATCTCCTGTTTCCTACCAGTGGTAAGTAAATGTAATTAACCAGGCACAGTGGGATCTCCTGTTTCCAAGCAGTGGTAAGTAAATGTAATTAACCAGGCACAGTGGGATCTCGTGTTTCCTAGCAGTGGTAAGTAAATGTAATTAACCAGGCACCATGGGATCTCCTTTTTCCTAGCAGTGGTAAGTAAATGTAATTAACCAGCCACAGTAGGATCTGCTGTTTCCTAGCAGTGGTAATTTAATGTAATTAACCAGCTGGCATAGTGGGATCTCTTGTTTCCTAGCAGTGTTTACTTAAATGTAATTAACCAGACACAGTGGGGTCTCCTATTTCTAAGCAGAAGTAAGTAAATGTAATTAACCTGGTAGAGTGTGATCTCCTGTTTTCTACCAGTGGTAAGTCAATGTAATTAACCTGGTACAGAGATATGTCGTGTTCCCTAGCAGTGCTAAGTATATATGTAATCCACTAGGTACAGTGAGATCTCTTGTTTCCTAGCAGTAGAAAGTATTTATTATATACTAGGTACAGTGAGATCTCTTGTTTCCTAGCAGTAGAAAGTATTTATTATATACTAGGTACAATTGTTTCCTACCAGTAGCTTGGCTGCAATATGGTCAAATTTGTGTCTCCTGGTTACTCGCAGAAGGAAGTATATATATATATATATATATATATGTAACAAAGCAGGTACAATGGGATCTCCTGTTTAAAAATAAGATTTTGTGTTGTTATTGCCAATGAGACATCTTTTCACCAGAGACCAAATGATAAAGACATTAACAAATTTAGGTCACCGATGGCCTTCAATAATGAGCAAAAACCCATACCGTATAGTAAGCTATAAAAGACCCCCCCCCCCCCCCCCCCCCAAAAAAAAAAAAAAAAAAACAAATATTTTACAATTCAGATAAAAACTGACGGCCTGATTTATCATGTTTATGTACAAAACCATTAACAAAAAAACAATATTTGATATACAGCAACAAGCGACAACCACTGAGCTACTGGGTCCTGACTTGGGAAAAGGCGGGTTAAACATGTTTACTGGCGCTGAACCCTCACCTTAACCTGGTACGGAGGTGTAACAGTACAACATTAGAGCACACAATAAAAATCAGTTGAAAAGGGCTTAACTCAGATGAGAACCTCCTCGGTGGTCTTGTGGTAGTGTGTTCTCCTTGAGTGCGGGAGGTTGTGGGTTCGAACCCCAGTCGGGTCAAATCAAAGACTTTAAAATTGGTATGTGATGCTTCTCCGCTAAACATGCGGCATTAAGGAGAAAACACTGACTGGTCAGCTTGAAATCAGAATAATGTGTCCGGGTAAGGTGACATGTCTTCCTGCATGTGGACTGTTACCTTGTGAACTTGCATGGTAAAAAATCTGTATCAGCTTGTCGGTCTAGTACAAAGTAGGGTTAATATTCATATTATATTAACATGTTCTCGTCCTATTATTAATATATGCATATTAATTTGCTGCTGGACGTTAAACAGCCATCCATCATCATCTTAACTCAGATGAGATCGATACAAAGCACAAAAAAAACCTAATAAAATCACAAAAGACACAAAGTACAGATCTGACAGCACTCCCAGTTTCTTAAAGCTAATGCAGTTCCAGTAACAACTAATAAAAGAATCATGTATCTAAGACTAAAATATCAATCATTTCACATTAAACATCCAATGGATTTAGTGTAAAGAGGTCATTAACAGTCAGAGAAAAGCATGACCTTGTGCAAATGCAAAAAAATGAAGTCAGTTGGCCGGCGAGTTTAGCAATTTCAAAATTTTTTAGCAACTGAAATTGTCATTTCACAGGCTAGATTATGGCCTAATAGTTTGGTATGCCAGATGCATGCTTTGTCTAAAAAGATTCACCAGTGGCGCTCATATCAAAACAGTTGGAGGCAAAATCAAGTACAAAGTTGGAGAGCAGTAAAAACCTAAAATTCTGAGAAGTTGTGCCCAATACAGCTAATGGCAATCCACGCCTGGTGCTAAAAACACCTTAGTGTCCTGTACCAAGTCAGGAATATGGCAGTTGTTATCTAATATTTCGTTTCTATGAATGTTGCATTGTTGTTTTTTTTTTTTTTGGACTTCTGTGTTCTGTTATTTCATTGTTTTCCTCTTATAGTTGATGTGTTTCCCTCGGTTTTAGTTTGTTACCCGGATTTTGCTTAATCGATTTATGACTTTTGAACAGTGGTATACCTATGTTGCCTTTATTTAGTGTTTCAGAAAATTCAACATTTGATAAACAGATAATTTACAGAAAATTAGCATATCAAAGATATTTCATGACAACACAATTTAAAACAGTTCTGACTACTGGGCTGGTGATACATTTGGGGAAGAAATGTGCATTAGCAGTGGCATTGACCACATTGTTAATAATTTGATATGACAGACAGAGGTTTTGTCTACATAAGCATGATAAGACTTATTAGTGGCACTCAAATCAAAACACTTGAAAAGCCAAATAAAATAGAAAGATGAAGAAAACTAAAAACCAAAATGTCTGAAACGTTGAGCCAAATATGGTTATGGCAATCCCCGGGTTAAGGGAGAGTTGGCGCGCCCACATTCCCACAAACATGTTTAACCTGTGTTCAGGCCGTTAGTTTTCTCTATTTGGTATGGATTTTGCTCATTGATCAAAGTCAGCACGGTAACCTATAGTTGCTAACCTTCATCATAATATGGTCTCTTATGTAGAGTTGTCTCATTGGCAATCATACCACACTTTCTTATTTTTATATTTATATGCCTGGTTGTAGAAAACCCTTAGTGTTTTGAATAATTTTAAATAGTAATCGGATCTAAACTCAAATAACAAAATTTTTACATAGCCATGATAGCAATAGCATTAAATTTTAGTATTTTTTAAAAGGCAGAATCGTAATTTACATTTTGGCAAAGTATGAAAACTTAATCTGATGTTTGATTATGTCATGATCATGGTCTATCTAAAATATGATTCTAAAAGTTTTGGAAAATTTAACAGTCATCTCTTAAAGATTTTTTTGTTGTTACCAGGCACCACAGATTCTAAGACTTTTGATGTGACATTGATGATAGCTTTGCTTAGGAACCTGCCAACATCAACCTTGGTTCCTCCAGTAAATGGGTATGACAATCTACCTGTTACTACAGAAGCAATACCTGCCTCAGATTTAGCAAGAATTAAACACTATAGAAACTTACTGGCACATCTTCATGATAGCAAGGTAGATGGTACATTATTTACTACAGCATGGAAGGATTTAAGTGATGTAAGTAAATCCTGGAACTAAACACTATAGAAACTTACTGGCACATTTTCATGATGGCAAGGTAGACATGGTTGATCTATGGCACATTATTTACTATGACTTTTAAGGACACAAGTGGTGTTATTAAAACCTATAACTAAACACTATAGAACCATCATATAGCAAAGTAGATGGCACATTATTTACTACAGCTTTGAATGGTACAAGTAATGTAAGTAAAACCTAGAATTAAAAACTATAAAACATCCTGGCACATCTTCATGATGGCAATATAGATGGCATTGTAGGATATAAGTATTGTAAGTTAAACCTAGAATTAAACGCTTTAGATCCAGCATGGCTCATCATCATGATGGCACGGTAGATTGCACATTATTTACTTCAGTTTGGAAGGATATAAGTAATTTAAGTAAAATCTTAGACATGTTAGAACTAAAACACTGTTGTTATCACTTGGAGTCCTTCATTGTATTTGTTAACTTTTACAAAGATGTTCCCTGAAACTACTGTCCCAATTTCAGCCAAAATGTGTGTGAAAGATCCCAGGTATCTAGTATAAAGTTTGTGTTTTTTCCCTTTTAGTCAATTAACATGGCAAAGTAAAAACAAAAATAAAACATTAGGATGATGCATTAATTGTCTGTTATCCCGAAAAAATTATAATAGATAAAGTCTGACAGGGCAAAAATGCTCAAAATATCAATATCTACCTACTTCCTGTTTTAAATTTTTTCAGGATACTCTTGTTTATTTGATCACCAAAGACGATCAATATAAATCAAATCTTGCTTTTGTTTCAGATGGATTTTCAAACATTGAGCCACCTCACTGTAAACACAGGGGAGCAAATGTAAACTAAAAAAGTGTCTCACTCGATTTAAACAATGAAATATATATGATCAAATATTTAATATTTACATTGTTTCTTAATTTCTGAAATAAATAAACAATGATTAGCTGCATAAAAAAAGTTGTCAAACGAGGAGGGCTTAATTACATAAATAAACATACAATGATATACAAGATGTAGGGAGAAATTAGTCTTTAGTTTTATATGTTGCGTTTTGTGTATTGTTCTTTGTCTGATTTTCATTATTAGTCATGGCGTTGTCAATTATTTTCGACTTATGAGTTTGAATGTCCCTTTTGTATCTTTCGCCTCTCTTTTGTGTAACATGTATATGAAAGTTAAAATTACTTTATCTGTCTAATTTTGTTAGGTGTAATAAATGAATAAAAAGAGATCTGGGATATATGTCAATGAGACACAAGTTCACAAAACGCAATTACAAACTATTCCAAAATACATATACATTTGTATACAGATATAGATGGTTATATGCAATCTTCAACAATAGACAGATATCTACAGTAGAAAGCTTGTTATTATTAAATAGAGAGATGCATGAAAACAAGGAATTATTTAAATCTGGGATATATAATTCTGAATTTTGGAAAATTAACAAGTGTATGATGAAAACTAACAAGGTTTAGCATGTTTAGGATGGTTAGATAGTTCATACTGAAATATCAGTGAAAAACAAGGAATTATTTAAATCTGGAAAAATTTTGAATTCTGGAAAATTGGTCAGAAATAGAAATGTATGATGAAAACTAAACAAACTAAAGTGGGCAAGCCATGCACGGGTTAGCCATGCACGCATGGCTAAGGTTAATTTTACTTTCACTGATATTTCATTATAAACTAACCCCCTTATCCATGAGTGCATGACTAAACCTAAATTGGGTTAGTTTTCAACATAAATTTCTTATTCATTTTCCAGAATTCAAAATTAATCCAGATCCAAATAATTCCTTGTTGAAAGTACAATGAACCTTAGTCATGCACGCATGGCTAACGTTATTTAGTTGAGTTAGTTTTCATCCAACATTTGTTATCAATTTTCTAGAATTCAAAATTATTCCAGAATCAAATAATTCCTTGTTTTAATATTAATACAACTGATTTTGTAAACTTTTCCAGGCTGTTCTTAGATTAGGAGGAAATAAAATGAAGCAAGAATGTGATCAGCTAATTACAAAACAACTTGACGCGTCCAGTCAAGAAATCTTACAAGCCAAGAAAGACATTGAAACAATTGAAAGGTCGCTTGATTTGATTAAAGCTGACCATACCAAGATAAAAAAAGACATAATTACATTAAAATCAGGTCGTGAGAGTTTTAAAAAATCATGTCATTTGCCTCTAACAGAATCAAAAAAAGGCATAATGGTGTTAAAGTCTGACCATAAAAGTTTGAAAAGATCTCATGACTTGCTACAACATGAACAAACTGTGTCAAAAAAGGATGGAAAAAGGGTTAAAAAAGAATTAAAAACATTACAATTTGATCAGATAAAAGCAAAACAAGATGTGAAAACATTACATTTAGATCATGATAGTTTGAAAATATCACACAGTTTGCTTCAAGTTGAACAAACAGTATCCAAAAAAGACATAGTGGTGTTAAAGTCTGACCATAAAAGTTTGAAAAGATCTCTAACGTCTGACCATAAAAGTTTCAAAGGATCTCTAAAGTCTGACCATAAAAGTTTCAAAGGATCTCTAAAGTCTGACCATAAAAGTTTGAAAAGATCTCTTAAGTCTGACCATAAAAGTTTGAGAAGATCTCTAAAGTCTGACCATAAAGGTTTGAGAAGATCTCTAAAGTCTGACCATAAAAGTTTGAAAAGATCTCATGATTTGCTACAAAAGAAACAAACTGTGTCAATAAAGGATGGGAAAAGGGTTAAAAAAGATGTGAAATCATTAAAGTTAGATCACGATAGTTTGAAAAAGTCACATGGGTTGCTGGAAGTTGATCAGAAGGAAATGAGAATAGATGTACAAAATGTTAAATCAGATTGTGATATATTGAAAACTTCCCAAGCTTTGATTCAGAGTGATCAGATAAAAACAAAGGAGGATGTGAAAAAGCTGACATCTATTTCTGAGGATCCAGTTCCCTGGAATAGAAGAGGTATTTAGTATAATTTTTCAACAAATAACCCTATAGACTTATTAGCATGATAATTGACTTGTATTTTTAACAAAATTTGAAACAGGAAAACATATTTTATAAAAAAAAGGAGAGGTTTGTACAAAATTTAAATTTTTATCCATGTTTTTATTATACATGTTATACGCCAATCGTTGAAGACCGGGACAATCTAGCTAAAATATATATCTCTGATTTCGTTATCCTCATAAGAGATCTTACACCCATGCGTATGTAGTTTCACTTCTGAAGGATTTTTCAAGTGATTTTTTTAAGCAATCAGAAGTTTACTTACTAATTTTGGAAAGTGCACCCGGAACAGAAATTTCAAGCAAGCTGTTCATTGAAATGAGAGTATCCATCATGTCCATAGAGAACAACATCAGCGAACAGAAGTTTCTCGTTTCCACCGTAGCATTGTTTACAACTATATCTCGGACCTTCGTCATTGTAATGAAACCACATAATAACATTCAGTTCAAAATATTCTGACAATAGACAAAGAATAGTTAAAGTGTGTGCCGTTTGTCATAGTTTACAGTTGTACCCCGAAAGCCTTTTTCATGTCTTGACTGTTTCGGTCAAACTGAAACTACTTTAAAACTGTGTTATAGCAGTCTTGGTCAGATTGTAGTATTTAGGGCACTGTCAACATATTTTAGGGGGTGGACTTATCTGATCTTTACCTCATTTTTATGGTTCATTGGTCAATGTTTAGTTTTCCTGGTAAGGTTCATTTCAGATTTCTCAAATACTATTAGTAAAGGCCAAATAAAGATATGTATATGTGTGGTTCCGGTTTCCAAATCGACACTTTTTAAATTGCAAACCTTTATATAACCATGGTAAATATCATATTAATGATTGACTGTATCTTAAATTGAATACATATTTCCAAATTTAATTAATAAACGTAGTAAACTTACAAACACATCAATGTGATGATCACATGATAAAATTGGTGTCTTTACCTTTGTTGACAAACATGTGCTCTTTGGTGGGATAATATATACGAAAGAAATTATATTTGATCATTTATAGACATTAAACGAATTCATCCTAACAAACATCGGAGGCAGAAACTTGTCAATAAAATTTATATAAAGAATACTTACTTTCTGGGAAAAAGAGTAAAATAAGTATTATCAAAAATAAAACACTAAGATATCATAAGTGAATATGAAAAAAAAACAAAAAACCTGACATACTTTTCCTATTTTTATACTACTGTAGTCAGGTGGTTTTTCTGGGTTTTGTAGAACACAAATAAAAACACTTCTCAAGTTTTGGATTCGTTTCTTATTACGACGTGGAAAATAATTGGTAACAAAAAAGACCCTGTAATGAAATATAAAATTATAAACAACGGTTCAAGAATAATAGCATGAGTACAATGAGAACTCAATGAATTTCCAATTAAAATAGATTATACATTAGTTCTGAACCTTTTTCTCTATTTCATTATTCTAACAAAATATGTTAATGTAATCTAATTGAATTAAATAGCTTAATGATTTTACAAACTATTCAATTATGTAATAATGTCTTGAAAATATAATTACATGCAAAACTAGATTCTACATGAAACAAACTAAATGGCTAATGTTAAGCAAAAGCAAAGCAATTAAAATTAAGTATAAGCAAACAAAATAATAAGCATTGATAGCAAAAACATATAAAACCAAACTCAATGCTTACCTCACACTTAGATGCAAAGGTAAAAACAATAGGATCGAATCAAACATGACTCATCAAAACATGGTAACACCTGAATATAAAATAAAGATTATAACTATTGTGCTCCAAAATGCACAATACACAAATACACAGATTGTACATGAAATCCTACTTTTAATTAATATTTACTAGTTTAAAGATAAAAATACTATTCAGATAGTTTATATTAATATTTAATGGTTTTAAATATAACTCATTTAAATTTTAATACTTTTATAGTTTTTAACCATTTAATCAATTTAGCTGTATTAATCGTCAGTCAATCAATCACTCATCTCAAATACACTAGAATTATTAAATAAATGATAATTAAATATATGTTAGTTATCATAACTACCTCAATGAAGAATATGGTGACAAAGTAAACAGTAGCTGAGTATAAAGTCTCCAATGGACATCAGAATATAAATTATTTTGTATATCTCAAAATGTCTACCTTCATGCTGAATACAAATCAAAAGGAATACTTTTTAAAGAACAAAGATTTCCCTCCACAAATATACATGTGATTTAAATTACCAATGAGAATGGACAAAGTGACCAACACTGACCATCAATACAATGAATAGACATTTAAAGGGTTCACATACCAGAACTCAGGTCATCACCTTAATTAGCATATAAAGATAAACAAAACAGAATGCTTCATTCTTTTATTATTGAAATAAGATACTATTCTGTAATTAAGTAAACAGATCCAATAAATATGTTCCAATGGATATTTTATTATCAAAACAGTAATTTCATACAGATCAAAGTACAATCCTAAAAGTTAAATATATATATATACAAACCATTGAAATTTCACCCTTCCACACTACGACAAATTTGTTTAATGATATTGCAATGTCTTCGTCATCTTCGTCATCTGAAGACATTCGGTTTGCAGACGATTATAATACTTGAGTATAAATGAATACCTGTCCCAAGTCAGGAACCTCTGACATTTGTTAGTGATGTAAGTTTTTTTAATTATGCCCCCGCTGTAGCGGAGGTGGCATTGAGTTTTACCCTTGTCTGTATGTCCGTCCATACGTCCCAAAATTGGTTTCCGTTCTACTTTCGTTTGCCTCAACCAAATGTTATGAATCTTATACGCAATGCTTATTATAACAAAACACACATCAAGGTTGAAATAGAGTGGCGTCACTTTTACGTTTCTAGAGTTATGCCCCTTAACAAATGGAAAAATTGCTAATTTTTTGCTTCCATTCTATAACTTAAGTTTGCCTCAATCAAATGTTATGACTCTTGTACACAATGCTTATTACCACAAAACTCAGATCAAGTATGAATTTGGTTTGTGTCACTTTTCATTCTTGAGTCCCTTTATAACGTTATATACAAGCGAGGGCATCATCTGTGTCCCTTGGACACATTCCCAATTTATTTTGGTGAATTTATGTTTCGGAGTTTAGTGTGACGTCCATTTTCGCTGAATTAGTATATATAATTGTTTAAGGGCCAGCTGAAGCCTGCCTCAGGGTGTGGGTTTTTTTCCCCTCTGTTCAAAAACCATTGGTGGCCTTGGGCTGTTTTCTGCTCTTTGGTCGGGTTGTTGTATCTTTTGACACATTCCATGTTTCCATTTTCAATTTTATTCTATGGACCTCTATGAAATTATATCACAAGATTTCATACCACAAAAGGAAGGTTGGGATTGATTTTGGGATTTTTTGTCCCAAATTTTTAGGAATTATGGATAAAAAAGGAGCCAAAAACTAGTGAATGTCTGGTTTCCTGACAATAACTTCAGTAAAAGTCTATGGATCTCTATGAAATTGTACCATAAGGTGTCATACCAAAACAGAAAGGTTGGGATTGATTTGGGGGTAATGGCTCTAACTGTATAGGAATAAGAAGCCAAAAAGAATACTTTTTTAATACTTATCATTTTCAAATTAGACTACGTAAAAGTCTAAAACTAAAGTTAGTTTGATCATGTTAATTTGAACAATAATTGATTTCTTGGGATTCATTGATAAGCTGAATCCCACCGTATATCTAGACTTTTTCATTTACTCATGGGCCTGGTTTTCAAATTGGTCCACAATAAGGTCCAAAGTGTCCAAAATTAAACTTAGTCTGATGTTAACAATTATTGAATTTTTCGGGTTCTTTGATATGCTGAATTTAACAATATATCTAGAATTTTACTCTTGAGCTATTTTCAAATTGTTTCACAATAAAGGAGCACTAGCTGTCAAATTCATGTTCACTTATTTCACTCAAATTCTCATATTTGATTTATAACAATGTAAAACATTTATCCAAACTATAAAAAGTCTAAAATAAACAATTTACAGGGCATGGGGCTTGATAATATGTAGCTTCGTTTCGTGTGTATTTTAGTCTAGACGCCATCTAATTAACTATCGAGTTGACCTCCAAACACTTCCGATGGTCATATAAGCAATATAAACATAAATATAGATATAAATAGATCAAGCGAACTTGTGCAATTGGATTTTTGTAGGTCTGTTTAATTTCATATTATAGATTAAAAATATATATTAATCATCGTTTTTACCTGTATAAGAATGATTTTTGTGGATCGAATCAGTCAATCAAATGATTTACCTTTGTTTCACTTTTAATGTTGACATTCTTTTCCTTTAAATAACTCAACACGCACAATGCATGCATTATCCATCTCTAGCTAAGGGGTTAAATCGAATTTCACATGAATACGGATTCAATGAGGTCGAATTATTCACTTGCAAGTGAATAATTCATCATAAATGTTTCTTAGCTTATTTTGATAAAATTGAACCATACTGGCTACTAAAAGCGAATTATTATTTCACTATTTCACTTTCATTAATGATTGATAAAAAAAATCATATTTTAGATTTTTTATATATCTCGTAGCTTGTGCCCCTTTAAGGTCAAAAGGGTCCAAAACTAAACTTTGTGTGGTTCTTTCATATGCTGAATCTAACTGTTTGTTTAGATTTTTGATTTTAGTACCAGTTTTCAAATAAGTCCATATTAAGGTCCAGAGGGTCCAAAATTAAACTTAGTTATATTCTAACAAAAAATGAATTTTTGTGGTCCTTTGATATGTTGAATCAAAACTTATATAACGATTTTTAAAGGCAGTGCTTTAATGCCTTTCTAGTTGCCGTGTTAATCTTTCTTTCCGCGATATCCAACTTATCTACGTGGGGGGTCATTAGGCTCCAAGTAGATCCGGAAAATGTTGATTCTCTCCTCTTCTTATTGTGATATAAAATGTTTTTTGTTTCATTTCATTTACATTGGGAAATAGAGAAACGATCATTGTGTTTTGTTAGTTTTAAAAACTTTTGATATATTTGTATTTTGCATTATAAGCAGTCAACCGATTGACAAACTAGAATTATTTGAATTCCGTGTGGAAAGAAGTCGGGTTAATTTCGAGTGTTATCTGCAATTTAGATGTTTATAAATCATTTCAGTCGTTGATATAATAATTAAAGGTCGACTGAACATGAATTATATTATACAATTCAAAGCGCATTTCTGTTTATGCACGTGAACCCGTCTAACGTTATTCTTATTTCGCAGTTATATAATGTAGCAAATTATCGTTCCTGAATAGGTGGCGCCGTGGTAGCCGATCCTGTTCTTAAACTTCCGGTTTCTGCACTGTGCAGCTATTACAGTTCAATTGCATTTTTAATTAACGATGCCAAGTACTTGTTATTGTGTACCTGGATGTCATTTAAGAGGAGGACATGCATTTCCAAATGATTTAAAAAGAAGTAAAAGTTGGATCAACGCCATGGCCCATACGCAGATTGGACGAGAACACGATTTCAGAACACGATGAAATCGTGGAGTCCATCTCAATCAGCTGTTGTTTGCAAGGCACATTTTACTGAAAAAGACTACGTGCAGGAAACTATTCATGGTAAAACTCTATTTTCTTTTTAAAATATATAGTTTTATATGTAATCGCCATGCGTATAAACCAAAGTCTGTTTACAACCGCAATTATCGTTTTATAAAAGGGGGTGGTTAATTCAAGACGTCATAATTTTTTGGATTACGATTCAATGTGATCTGTTTGAGATTTGTTGGTGCTTGCTACAATTATAATGATTTCTTACAAGAGGTATATCATACTGAGAATTATTTTAGCAGTAATTATGCTAATGTAGTAATGACAGGAATGCATAAGCTATGCCTCATAGACTTTCTTGAAAAATATCAATGACAATGTTAACAGGAACAAAACAATGACATGCTCTCATCTATATTATAGTTATTTAGGTACAAACAATGTACGTTTGTTGCATAAGTCTCTCATTGTTTGTCCTTTGGATTTACATAACATACATTTTGATGTGCATTGAATCAGGCTAACATAGTTTTATCCAGATTGTAATGAATAAATCTAGTTAATATTTTGCCAGGTAGTACAAAGTATGCATTGCTAATGGAAGTTCATTTAATTATAAAAAATCTAATGTTTTATAACCTTTTTCAGGGTCCAAACCCACCATACAGAGACTTAAGTCTACTGCCATTCCCAGCCTATTTTCCTGGACCAAGCAAGAGACTGAATCGTCTGCAAAAAGAAAAATCAGGGCAGTTTCCTGTGAAAACAAAAGAACTAAACTTGATGAATATTGTAGTAGAAATGTAGAGGAAAGTTTTGATTGTAAAGTTGGTTTTCCTGAAGAAGTCATTCATACTGCAGACAGGATTTATGACTGTCCACCACCAACTGCCGAGCTAATGTTGAGCTTCACAGATGGATTACGCAACACCATCAATGCCTATATTTTCAGCAGAGAATTTTGAAATGAAGACATGTGACACAGCCATGCATTTTTACACCCGTTTAGAGTTGTATACCAAATTTTTATTTGTTAAGACCACACTTGGTCCAGCAGCATATTGTTTGAGATACATATATTTTCAAATTGATAAGGTGTCATTTGAAAATCAGTTTTTTTATGACTTTGATGAAATTGAGGCATTATACAACCAACTTTGAACTGTCTAGATTCTAGATTGAAACTAGTGTTAAGAATATTGTGTAAACATGGATTGTTTTTATGTCTAAACAGTGGCGTGAGGCTATTAACACTTGGCCATTTAGTGGTTTAGTCAGGTATTTTTCGCCATCCAACTTCAAATTAAAGTTTCCTACAACTTGGATTATTATTGACAGCACAGAATATCCCGTGATAAAACCTTAAGCTCCTAGAGCTCAGGCAACCTTTTCATCATATAAAAACAGAAACACTGAATATACTTGTATGTTCGACACCTGCTGGTTTAGTCAACTATGTCTCTAATGCATATGTTGGTTGTACCAGTGACTGTGAAATAGTTGAAAGATGTAGAATAGTTCAATTATGTGATCCAGGTGACAGTGTGATGGCAGACAATGGTTTAAATGTGCAAGATTTGTGTGCTTTCAAAAAAAGAAACAGAATTAGTTCCAAAACTCTTATACGGGATAGAAAAGTCTCCAATTAACACGTGCACATAGAGCTAATTATTGGACTTGGAAAAAACTAACAAAATTCTAATAAATCCTATGAATGAAACTGAAACAAAACTTTCATCTGAAATAACATTTAGTTGTTTTATGTTGTGTAATTTTAGAACTTGTATTGTGCCAAAGGATGCATAAATAAAAGTGACGCAATGAAGTTTGTTCTGATATATATATATTTACAATTACATGCACATGTAAATTGTAATGCATATAAAAATAAGGAGATGTGGTATGATATTCAGTGAGTTTATGGAACCAAAGTGCATAAGAAATGGGTTAAGCAGTTACAGGTGTTACTGTCACCGTACAATCTCCAACAATGAGAAAAACTTGTACCGTGTAAAAAATTTCAGAGATCTTACAACTAAGTTCTGTTGTCTCACCTTGACTTTGGTGAATTGTTTATATCTGTTGATGTAAATATAAAAAAGAAGATGTGGTATTGCTTATGAGACAACTCTCCACAAGAGACCAAATGACACAGAAATTAACAGCTATAGGTCACAGTACGGCCTTCAACAATGAGCAAAGCACATACCGCACAGTGAGCTATAAAAGGCCCCGAAATGACAATGTAAAACAATTCAAACAAGAAAACTAACGGCCTAATTTATGTACAAAAAATGCACGAATAACAAATATGCAACACATAAACAAACGACAACCACTGAATTACAGGCTCCTGACTTGGGACAGGCACATGCATGTACATACACAATGTGGCGGGGTTAAACATGTTAGTGGGATCCCAACCCACCCCCTAACCTGGGACAGTGGTGTAACAGTACAATATAAGAACGACCTATAAAAATCAGTTGAAAGAGGCTTAACTCATCAGATGGATAAATACAAATACAAGTGGACGTGGCCGGGTAGTTGTACATCCAAACAACAAAAAGACATTAAGTACAGATCTGAGAGTACTCGCATTTACTGACAGCTAGTTCAAAGCCACTAACAACTGATAAAAAAATGTTGCATCTAAGTCTAAATTATCAATCCGTAAGCTCCCTTTAGAATTTTCTAAATTTTAGATTTAACATTTCTGAGTTCTGGGGTTTTATTCATTAAAAAAGGGGGGATTTTCCAGTTTTTGAACAACAACTCAAAAATGCTTTAAGCAGTTCGCATGAAACTTTGGTGAATTATTTATAGCTATTGATGTAATCTCCCTATTGATTTTCATAAATTTCATAATTTTGTCATGTGACCTTGACGTCATCAACGTTTTTTCATGATTTACTGCGGTTTAAAATGGAATTAAGAATTAAAATATAAGAAATGACTTATATTTTTTCTGTCTATTCGAAATAACATAAAAAATGTGGTGCACACTTTAAAATAACTCGTTACGCAGGTTATTCAGTGTGCACCACATTTTTGATGTTATTTCTTCATAGACAGAAAAAATATTACAGTCATTCCTTAAATAAATTCAATTCATATAACCGATTTCAAGTTCTTTGACTACATTTATTCAGAAACTATAATGTGTCAAATATTTAATTACAATCCAAATTCAGACCTGTATCAAGCTTGAATATTGTGTCCATTTTGGCCCCAACTGTTCACGGTTGGATCTCTGTGGGTGTATCCAGCTGCACTCAGCGAATCAGTTTATTTCTTAATTAAGAACTCCTTTTTGTCGAGCCTGCGACTTTTGTCGAGCCTGCGACTTTTGTCGCAGAAAGCTCGACATAGGGATAGTGATCCGGCGGCGGCGTTAGCTAATTCTTAAAAGCTTTATATTTTAGAAGGTGGAAGGTCTGGATGCTTCATACTCTGTATATGGATGCCTCATGTTACGAAGTTTCCGTCAGTCACATGTCCAATTTCCTTGACCTCATTTTCATGGTTCAGTGACTACTTGAAAAAAAGTTCAGATTTTTTGTAATGTTAAATTCTCTCTTATTATAAGTAATAGGATAACTATATTTGGTATGTGCGTACCTTGCAAGGTCCTCATGTCCATCAGACTGTTTTCACTTGACCTCGACCTCATTTCATGGATCAGTGAACAAGGTTAAGTTTTGGTGGTCAAGTCCATATCTCAGATACTATAAGCAATAGGTCTAGTATATTTGGTGTATGGAAGGACTGTAAGGTGTACATGTCCAACTGGCAGGTGTCATCTGACCTTGACCTCATTTTCATGGTTCAGTGGTTATAGTTAAGTTTTTGTGTTTTGGTGGTCAAGTCCATATCTCAGATACTATAAGCAATAGGTCTAGTATATTTGGTGTATGGAAGGACTGTAAGGTGTACATGTCCAACTGGCAGGTGTCATCTGACCTTGACCTCATTTTCATGGTTCAGTGGTTATAGTTAAGTTTTTGTGTTTTGGTCTGTTTTTCTTATACTGTATGCAAAAGTTCTACTATATTTGGTGTATGGAATGATTGTAAGGTGTACATGTCTAGCTAGCAGGTGTCATCTGACCTTGACCTCATTTTCATGGTTCAGTGGTTATAGTTAAGTTTTTGTGTTTTGGTCTGTTTTTCTTATACTGTATGCAATAGGTCTACTATATTTGGTGTATGGAATGATTGTAAGGTGTACATGTCTAGCTAGCAGGTGTCATCTGACCTTGACCTCATTTTCATGGTTCAGTGGTCAAAGTTAAGTTTTTGAGTTTTGGTCTTTTTTTTAATACTATATGCAATAGTTCAACTATATTTGGTGTATGGAAATATTTTATGATCTATTTGTCAGTCACACAGGTTTTTTTTTTACCTTGACCTCATTTTCAAGGTTCATTGCTCAGTTTTAAGTTTTTGTGTTTTGGTCTGTTTTTCTTAAACTATATTTGTTGTATGGAAGAATTGTTAGCTGTACATGCCTGCCTAGCATGGTTCATCTGACCTTGACCTCATTTTCTTGGTTCATTGGTCAATGTTAAGTTTACTTGGTTAATGTTAAGTTTATGTGACAGTTGTAATAAAGCTTTATATTTAGGACTATCAACATAATATCAATGATTAGTAAAAAAGGCGAGACATTTCAGCGTGTGCACTCTTGTTTCATTCATAAATTACTTTATACTTGGAAATATAATTTTGCTTGGAGTTATAGTTTCTAAAAAAAGTATTGTCATTGAAAGAGTTGACATGTTGCAATGTACATTTATTCTACATAGTTCTATGGTACCAAATCAAAAGTTTATATAAAAGAAAGAAGTCAAAGGTTTCCCATCATAGTTTAGTTACATACATTTTTTTTTGTACCTGAGGTTGTTGAATATAGATCATTATATAAATAAGGAGATGTGTTATGATTGCCAATGAAACAACTATCATCCATACATTCTACTTACCAGTAACAAACCACATTTGCAAAGTTGAATAAAATACAGTTGATAACATTTACTTATTACTAAAAAGAAAATGCCAAACAATTTTAAACAGTATTTGACTATAAACATAGATAAAAAAAGGTACAAACTGGACATAATGCACTAGTTCATAAACAAGTGAGAACAATCGCCTTCATATAGTGCTCAGAATATGACATACATAAAACTTGTTCAATATCATTAGAGAACTCTAAATCTTAAATACTGAAAGCCACCTCTGATAAGTACAATGTACTATGCAAGATAATGATATAACTGGACTAAAAATACACACAACCTGTAATTAACTGCCTTTACAGCGCTTTCGCGCTTTGATTGATTTTGGGCCCAGTTTTTCTAGTTGGTCCAAATCAGGGTCCAAAATTAAACTTTGTTTGATTTCATCAAAAACTGAATTCTTGTGGTTCTTTGATATGCTGAATCTACCTATGTATTTTGATTTTCAATGTTGGGGCACCATTGTCAAATTGGTCAACGTTGAGGTCTACAAATTCCACAATTAAACTTTGTTTGTTTTCACCAAAAATTGAATTAGTTGGATTCTATGATATGCCAAACATAGTATTAAGATTTTTAATTTTGGGCCCTATTTTCAAAATGTTTCACAATAAGGTCCAAAGGGTCCAAAATTTCATAAAATGTTAAATTCGTGTGGTTCTTTAATATGCTAAATCTAAGCGTATATTTTTGATTTTGGGCTCGGTTTTCAAATTGGTCTACATACAGGTCCAAAGGGTCCAAAATTAAACTTAATTATATTTTGACAAACATTGAAATCTTGTGGTTCTTTGACATGTTTGATATGCTGAATAAAAAGGTGTATTTAGATTTTCCTATTTTGAGCCCAGTTTTCTAGTTTTTCCAAATCGGGGTCCAAAATTAAACTTTGTAAAAAAAAAGAATTGTATTTTTGCAGTTCTTTGATATGCTGAATCTAAAAGATATAAGAAGATGTGGTATGAGTGCCAATGAGACAGCTCTCCATCCAAATCAGAACTTGTAAAAGTAAACCATTATAGGTCAAAGTTCGGCCTTTAACACGGAGTCTTGGCTCACACCAAACAGCAAGCTATAAAGGGCTGTATTTAGCTTTTGGATATTGGACCGTTAAAGGTTAATGTCCAATTTCAAATTTTTAAGTTCTTATTAGACCATATTCATTCTGTGTCAGAAACCTATGTTGTGTCAAATATTTAATCAATCCAAATTCAGAGCTGTATCTTGAAAGCTTAAATGTTGGGTCCATGCTTGCCGCAACTGTGCAGGGTTGGACATCTGCGGTCATATCAAGCTGCGCCTTGCTGAGCTGTTTATATTATTTTGATATATCCAGAACCACACATATATTTTTATTTAGCCTAATATGTCAACTATATTTAGTGTACTGATGTTCGTTTCTTAGATGGTATCAGAATTAGGTCAACTTTATTTGATGTCTGAAATGATTGTAAGGTTTACATGGTTGTCCGTCATTGTTCATATGACCTTGACTTCATTATACAACACACAACAAAGTTGCCTAGTGTATAATGTTTTTGACCGTCTGTCCATCCGTCAGTTCTTCAGTCCTGTTCTTGTCATCGCAACTCCTCTGAACCACACTATATAATTTCATGAAACATGTAGATAATAAGAACATACTATGTAGAAGTGCATATTGACAGGAAATTATCCATTTTTTTGGAGGAGTTATGTTCCTTTGAACTTAGAACTTTGGCTTATACTGCTGCAACAGTTTGTCATCACAACTCCTCTGAAACCGCACAGCAGAATTTCATGAAAATTTGGAGTAAATGAGGACACACAATGTAAATGTGCATATCCACAGGAATTATGATTCAATTTTTAGCTCACCTGGCCCGAAGGGCCGAGTGAGCTTTTCTCATCACTTGGCGTCCGTCGTCCGGCGTCCGTCGTCCGTCGTCCGTCGTCGTCCGGCGTCGTCCGTCGTCGGCGTTAACTTTTTACATTTTGAACTTCTTCTAGAGAACCACTGAATGGAATGAAACCAAACATGGCATGAATGTTCCTTATGAGGTTCTGACCAAGTGTTGTTACTTTGTAGCCTATCCATCATCCAAGATGGCCGCCAGCGGGGGACTTAGTTTAACATAGGACCCTATGGGAAATGCATACAAATGACTTCTTTTAGAGAACCACAGAATGGAATGAAACCAAACATGGCATGAATGTTCCTTATGAGGTGCTGACCAAGTGTTGTTACTTTGTAGCCGATCCATCATCCAAGATGGCCGCCATCGGGGGACTTAATTTAACATAGGACCCTATGGGAAATGCATACAACTGACTTCTTTTAGAGAACCACTGAATGGAATAAAACCAAACATGGCATGAATGTTCCTTATGAGGTGCTGACCATGTGTTGTTACTTTGTAGCCGATCCATCATCCAAGATGGCCGCCATCGGGGAACTTAGTTTATCATTGGACCCTATGGGAAATACATACAAATGTCTTCTTTTAGAGAACCACTGAATGGAATGAAACCAAACATGGCATGAATGTTCCTTATGAGGTGCTGACCAAGTGTTGTTACTTTGTAGCCGATCCATCATCCAAGATGGCCGCCAGCGGGAGACTTAGTTTAACATAGGACCCTATGGGAAATACATAAAAATGTCTTCTTTTAGAGAACCACTGAATGGAATGGAACCAAACATGGCATGAATGTTCCTTATGAGATGCTGACCAAGTGTTGTTACTTTGCAGTCGGTCCATCATCCAAGATGGCCGCCAGCGGGGGACTTAGTTTAACATAGGACCCTATGGGAAATACATACAAATGTCTCCTTTTAGAGAACCACTGAATGGAATGAAACCAAACATGGCATGAATGTTCCTTATGAGGTTCTGACCAAGTG
Organism: Mytilus californianus; assembly: GCF_021869535.1. NCBI lineage: Eukaryota > Metazoa > Mollusca > Bivalvia > Mytilida > Mytilidae > Mytilus > Mytilus californianus. The sequence goes on from NW_026262750.1 coordinate 153,340, forward strand.
TTGTTACTTTGTAGCCTATCCATCATCCAAGATGGCCGCCATCGGGGGACTAAGTTTAACATAGGACCCTACGGGAAATACATACAAATGTCTTCTTTTAGAGAACCACTGAATGGAATGAAACCAAACATGGCATGAATGTTCCTTATGAGGTGCTGACCAAGTGTTGTTACTTTGCAGTCGGTCCATCATGCAAGATGGCCGACAGCAGGGGACTTAGTTTAACAAAGGACCTATGGGAAATACATACAAATGTCTTCTTTTAGAGAACCACTTAATGGAATGAAACCAAACATGGCATGAATCTTCCTTATGAGATGCTGACCAAGTGTTGTTACTTTGTAGCCGATCCATCATCCAAGATGGCCGCCAGCGGGGGACTTAGTTTTACATAGGACCCTTTGGGAAATACATAAAAATGTCTTCTTTTAGAGAACCAATAAATGGAATGGAACCAAACATGGCATGAATGTTCCTTATGAGATGTTGACCAAGTGTTGTTACTTTGCAGCCGATCCATCATCCAAGATGGCCGACAGCGGGGGACTTAGTTTAACATAGGACCCTATGGGAAATACATACAATTGTCTTCTTTTTGAGAACCACTGAATGGAATTGAACCAAACATGGCATGAATGTTCCTTATGAGTTGCTGACTAAGTGTTGTTACTTTGCAGTCGATCCATCATCCAAGATGGCCGCTAGGGGGAAAAGGGGGGGCTTAGTTTAACATAGGACCCTATGGGAAATACATACAAATGTCTTCTTTTAGAGTACCACTGAATGGAATGAAACCAAACATGGCATGAATGTTCCTTATGAAGTGCTGACCAAGTGTTGCTACTTTGATGCCGATTTACTGTTCAAGATGGCCACCAGGATATTTTATTAAATAACGGGACCAATATTAATCAAAATTTGGCTTCAATCACTATTTGGGTATCTGTTATGATTTTTATCTATCTTTACATGATTTCTAAAACCAAAGTAGAGTCAGGTGAGCGACACAGGCTCTTGAGAGCCTCTAGTTTTTCTAGGAGTTATACCCCTATGAACTTATAATTTTGGCCTATACTGATGTAACAGTTTGTCATCACGACTCCTTTGAAACCGCACAACAGAATTTCATGAAACTTTTAGTAAATGATGACATAATATGTAGATGTGCATATTCACAAGAAATTTTTATCATTTGACTTTTTAAGATCATCACAACTCCTCTGAAACCGCACAGCAGAATTTCATGGAAATTTGGAGTAAATGAGGACACGCAATGTAGATGTGCATTTTAAGTTCTTATTAGACCATATTCATTCTGTGTCAGAAACCTATGTTGTGTCAAATATTTAATCAATCCAAATTCAGAGCTGTATCTTGAAAGCTTAAATGTTGGGTCCATGCTTGCCGCAACTGTGCAGGGTTGGACATCTGCGGTCATATCAAGCTGCGCCTTGCTGAGCTGTTTATATTATTTTGATATATCCAGAACCACACATATATTTTTATTTAGCCTAATATGTCAACTATATTTAGTGTACTGATGTTCGTTTCTTAGATGGTATCAGAATTAGGTCAACTTTATTTGATGTCTGAAATGATTGTAAGGTTTACATGGTTGTCCGTCATTGTTCATATGACCTTGACTTCATTATACACCACACAACAAAGTTGCCTAGTGTATAATGTTTTTGACCGTCTGTCCATCCGTCAGTTCTTCAGTCCTGTTCTTGTCATCGCAACTCCTCTGAACCACACTATATAATTTCATGAAACATGTAGATAATAAGAACATACTATGTAGAAGTGCATATTGACAGGAAATTATCCATTTTTTTGGAGGAGTTATGTTCCTTTGAACTTAGAACTTTGGCTTATACTGCTGCAACAGTTTGTCATCACAACTCCTCTGAAACCGCACAGCAGAATTTCATGAAAATTTGGAGTAAATGAGGACACACAATGTAGATGTGCATATCCACAGGAATTATGATTCAATTTTTAGCTCACCTGGCCCGAAGGGCCGAGTGAGCTTTTCTCATCACTTGGCGTCCGTCGTCCGGCGTCCGTCGTCCGTCGTCCGGCGTCGTCCGTCGTCGTCCGTCGTCGGCGTTAACTTCCTTATGAGGTGCTGACCAAGTGTTGTTACTTTGCAGTCGGTCCATCATGCAAGATGGCCGACAGCAGGGGACTTAGTTTAACAAAGGACCTATGGGAAATACATACAAATGTCTTCTTTTAGAGAACCACTTAATGGAATGAAACCAAACATGGCATGAATCTTCCTTATGAGATGCTGACCAAGTGTTGTTACTTTGTAGCCGATCCATCATCCAAGATGGCCGCCAGCGGGGGACTTAGTTTTACATAGGACCCTTTGGGAAATACATAAAAATGTCTTCTTTTAGAGAACCAATAAATGGAATGGAACCAAACATGGCATGAATGTTCCGTATGAGATGTTGACCAAGTGTTGTTACTTTGCAGCCGATCCATCATCCAAGATGGCCGACAGCGGGGGACTTAGTTTAACATAGGACCCTATGGGAAATACATACAATTGTCTTCTTTTTGAGAACCACTGAATGGAATTGAACCAAACATGGCATGAATGTTCCTTATGAGTTGCTGACTAAGTGTTGTTACTTTGCAGTCGATCCATCATCCAAGATGGCCGCTAGGGGGGAAGGGGGGGCTTAGTTTAACATAGGACCCTATGGGAAATACATACAAATGTCTTCTTTTAGAGTACCACTGAATGGAATGAAACCAAACATGGCATGAATGTTCCTTATGAAGTGCTGACCAAGTGTTGCTACTTTGATGCCGATTTACTGTTCAAGATGGCCACCAGGATATTTTATTAAATAACGGGACCAATATTAATCAAAATTTGGCTTCAATCATTATTTGGGTATCTGTTATGATTTTTATCTATCTTTACATGATTTCTAAAACCAAAGTAGAGTCAGTTGAGCGACACAGGCTCTTGAGAGCCTCTAGTTTTTCTAGGAGTTATACCCCTATGAACTTATAATTTTGGCCTATACTGATGTAACAGTTTGTCATCACGACTCCTTTGAAACCGCACAACAGAATTTCATGAAACTTTTAGTAAATGATGACATAATATGTAGATGTGCATATTCACAAGAAATTTTTATCATTTGACTTTTTAAGATCATCACAACTCCTCTGAAACCGCACAGCAGAATTTCATGGAAATTTGGAGTAAATGAGGACACGCAATGTAGATGTGCATATCCACAGGAATTATGATTCAATTTTTTTTCTAGGAGTTATACCTCTATGAACTTATAATTTTGGCCTATACTGATGTAACAGTTTGTCAACACGACTCCTTTGAAACCGCACAACAGAATTTCATGAAACTTTTAGTAAATGATGACATAATATGTAGATGTGCATATTCACAAGAAATTTTTATCATTTGACTTTTTAAGAGTTTGAGTCTTTAAAATTAGGAATCTGATGAGATTTTGCCCAGTGACAATGTAGGGGCGTGGAGTATGTTCTCACAAAGGTTTTTGATTTTCATAAATCATTGATGATGTTAAGTTAATGTGATACCGGTAGTAAGATGGTAAGACTGTTATCTTTAAGATCTTCAATTTACAATTCAATCTTGGTCAAATTAAGCAGAACAGATTTAATGTTGCTCCGATCAATAAATTCATTATGCATTTACCATCATATGAGGCATTCAGTCACAAGTTAGTAAATACAAAGTTGTATGAATACATGATGAGCTTTAATACTTTATTGTTTTTAAAATTATCTTTGGCAATAATTTACTCCTTGATGTTTCAGTGATAATAAGTAAGTTGTTGGATGAGTGGCAGAAGAATGCTGATAACTTTGTTGAAACCAGAGCTGCGAAATGTGTGTTGAAATGTATCAAGGAAAACAGTTGTCTCACTATTACAGCTAGTTCTGGTGTTGGAAAGACATCCATTTTACATCATGTGGCATTAAAAATGAAAGGCGAAGGGTTTGATATACTACCAGTTACTAATCCAAATGATATTATTCAGTTTTATAATCCAAATCAGAAAACACTGTTTGTTATTGATGACATTTGTGGGACTTATTCCATAAACCAGTCTGACCTTGACAGTTGGGAATCAGTTATGGAACAAATAAAGATGTTGATTGAAAACAAATTTACAAAAATTATTGTGGCGTGTCGATTACAAGTGTACCAGGATGAAAAGTTTGAATCTTTATCAATTTTCAGGACATGTGTATGTAACATGCAGTCAGGAGATTTATGTTTAATACAGAAAGAAAAAACTTCAATAGCAGAATTATATCTGGAAACAAAAGCAACAGAGATTATTCAGTACTGCAATTTATATGATTGCTTTCCACTGCTCTGTAAATTGTACAGTGATAATCCTGAGCTTAATATAACAAATTTCTTCAAGAATCCATTTTTCGTATACGAAACTGAAATTGACAGGCTTTATAAAAAAGGTCATAATACAAAATACTGTGCAATGGCTTTGTGTGTTATGTTTAACAACAACTTGAAGGAGGAATTGTTTACAGAAGAGATAAATGTAGAAACAAGAATGAGAATTGAAAAAACATGTGAGGCGTGCAGACTGGACAGAGGAACATCACGAATTTTCCTACTTGATGAACTAAATTCACTTGAACATACTTTTATTAAGAAAGAAAAAGGTGTATTCAAAACAATACATGATAATTTATTTGACTTTCTTGCATATTATTTTGGACAAAATATGATCCAGTGTTTGATCAAGAATGCACACTCTGTTGTTATTATGCAGAGATTTTTACTAGAAAGAAAAGATGACATGGATCAGTTTATTACTATTGTACCACCTAAATACCATCAGATGTACATGCAGAGAATGATAGATGACTGGTCAATTGGTAGATTAGATTATGTGTTCAAGAATATCAACTTTAAGATACAAGAGTTCAGACACAGATTCCTATGTTATCTCAAAAAATTTGTAATATTATTTCAGAGGCGATTAGCACTGAAAATAAATATAATAAATAGTAAAGAAACTGCACTGATACTATGTTGTTACTATGGGGATATTCCTTTTATTCATTGGTGTATTAACCATGGTGTTTGTGTTAACCTGTGTGACTGTAGAGGTGTGAGTCCTTTACATGTAGGTGCAATTAAAGGTCATAAAGAAACAGTAAAGGTATTACTGGATAACAAGGCAGACATTAATAAGTGTACAGATAATGGAGCATCTCCTTTGTATGCTGCTTGTCGGATGAATCATAAAGAGATAGTAAAGATATTACTGGACAACAATGCAGACATTAATAAGTGTTTGGATAATGGAGCATCTCCTTTGCATATTGCTTGTCAGAATAATCATATAGAGACATTAAAGGTATTACTGGACAACAATGCAGACATTAATAAGTGTTTGGATAATGGAGCATCTCCTCTGCATATTGCTTGTCAGAATAATCATAAAGAGACATTAAGGGTATTACTGGACAACAAGGCAGACATTAATAAGTGTGATGATAATGGAGTATCTCCTTTGCATATTGCTTGTCAGAATAATCATATAGAGACAGTAAAGGTATTACTGAACAACAATGCAGACATTAACAAGTGTAAAGATAATGGAGTATCTCCTTTGTATCTTGCTTGTCAGAATAATCATATAGAGACAGTAAAGGTATTACTGAACAACAATGCAGACATTAACAAGTGTAAAGATAATGGAGTATCTCCTTTGTATCTTGCTTGTCAGAATAATCATATAGAGACAGTAAAGGTATTACTGAACAACAATGCAGACATTAACAAGTGTAACGATAATGGAGTATCTCCTTTGCATATTGCTTGTCAGAATAATCATATAGAGACAGTAAAGGTATTACTGAACAACAATGCAGACATTAACAAGTGTAAAGATAATGGAGTATCTCCTTTGTATCTTGCTTGTCAGAATAATCATATAGAGACAGTAAAGGTATTACTGAACAACAATGCAGACATTAACAAGTGTAACGATAATGGAGTATCTCCTTTGCATATTGCTTGTCAGAATAATCATATAGAGACAGTAAAGGTATTACTGAACAACAATGCAGACATTAACAAGTGTAAAGATAATGGAGTATCTCCTTTGTATCTTGCTTGTCAGAATAATCATATAGAGACAGTAAAGGTATTACTGAACAACAATGCAGACATTAACAAGTGTAACGATAATGGAGTATCTCCTTTGCATATTGCTTGTCAGAATAATCATATAGAGACAGTAAAGGTATTACTGAACAACAATGCAGACATAAACAAGTGTAACGATAATGGAATATCTCCTTTGCATATTGCTTGTCAGAATAATCATATAGAGACAGTAAAGGTATTACTGGACAACAAGGCCGACATTAATAAGTGTAAAGATAATGGAGTATCTCCTTTGTATCCTGCTTGTCAGAATAATTATATAGAGATAGTAAAGGTATTACTGGACAACAAGGCAGAAATTAAAAAGTGTGAAGGTAATGGAGCATCTCCTTTGTATGTTGCTTGTCGGATGAATCATATAGAGACAGTAAAACTATTACTGGATAACAAGGCAGACATTAATAAGTGTTTGGATAATGGAGCATCTCCTTTGCATATTGCTTGTCAGAATAATCATATAGAGACATTAAAGGTATTACTGGACAACAATGCAGACATTAATAAGTGTGATGATAATGGAGTATCTCCTTTGCATATTGCTTGTCAGAATAATCATATAGAGACAGTAAAGGTATTACTGAACAACAATGCAGACATTAACAAGTGTAAAGATAATGGAGTATCTCCTTTGTATCTTGCTTGTCAGAATAATCATATAGAGACAGTAAAGGTATTACTGAACAACAATGCAGACATTAACAAGTGTAAAGATAATGGAGTATCTCCTTTGTATCTTGCTTGTCAGAATAATCATATAGAGACAGTAAAGGTATTACTGAACAACAATGCAGACATTAACAAGTGTAAAGATAATGGAGTATCTCCTTTGTATCTTGCTTGTCAGAATAATCATATAGAGACAGTAAAGGTATTACTGAACAACAATGCAGACATTAACAAGTGTAACGATAATGGAGTATCTCCTTTGCATATTGCTTGTCAGAATAATCATATAGAGACAGTAAAGGTATTACTGAACAACAATGCAGACATTAACAAGTGTAAAGATAATGGAGTATCTCCTTTGTATCTTGCTTGTCAGAATAATCATATAGAGACAGTAAAGGTATTACTGAACAACAATGCAGACATTAACAAGTGTAACGATGATGGAGTATCTCCTTTGCATATTGCTTGTCAGAATAATCATATAGAGACAGTAAAGGTATTACTGGACAACAAGGCCGACATTAATAAGTGTAAAGATAATGGAGTATCTCCTTTGCATATTGCTTGTCAGAATAATTATATAGAGATAGTAAAGGTATTACTGGACAACAAGGCAGAAATTAAAAAGTGTGAAGGTAATGGAGCATCTCCTTTGTATGTTGCTTGTCGGATGAATCATATAGAGACAGTAAAACTATTACTGGATAACAAGGCAGACATTAATAAGTGTTTGGATAATGGAGCATCTCCTTTGCATATTGCTTGTCTTAATAATCATATAGAGATAGTAAAGGTATTACTGGACAACAAGGCAAACATTAATAAATGTACAAATAATGGTATCTCACCCAAACAAATTGCCAGGGAAAACAGATACAATGGCATACTTGCTGTCATTAAAGAGTATTCCAGAGAGGAGATTATATATCAAAGAAAATAAAAGGAATATCAATTATGAATTGTGAATTGGCAAAGAAAGATTTCAGAAAGGAAATTTTGTTAAAGATGAAATTGTAATGATTACTTGGTGTTTTCTTTATGTAAAATATTTATTTTAATTTGTTATTTTTTGGTCCCATCAGTTATATTAAACTAATGAATCTGATTTTTTGGGTTTTTTAATAAAGTGAAATTTACTAATGTATTTAATTTGAAAATATTTTTGAAATGATGTAATTTTTGTACTTTTTATGCCCCCGCCGTAGTGGAGGGGGCATTAATTTTTACCCTTGTCAGTCCGTTCGTACGTGCCTAAATTGGTTTCCGTTCTCTAACTTTAGTTTTCCTCAACTAAATGTTTTGACACTTACACGCAATGCTTACAACCACAAAACACAGATCGAGTTTGAATTTTGGTGGCCGAACTTTTACCTTTTAGAGTTATGCTACTTTACAAATGAAAAATTGCTGAATTTTTCGTTTCCATTCTCTAACTTTAGTTTGCCTAAACCATATGTTATGAAACTTATACACAATGCTTATTACCACAAAACACAGATCAAGTTTTGAATTTTGGTGGCATCACTTTTACCGTTCTAGAGTTATGCCCCTTTACAAATGAAAAAAAATGCTAAAATATTCGTTTCTGTTCTCTGACTTTAGTTTGCCTCAACCAAATATTATGAAACTTATGCACAATGCTAATTACCACAAAACAAAGATCAAGTTTGAATTTTGGTGGTGTCACTTTTACTGTTCTATAGCTTTTTAATTTATATGCAAGCGGGGGCATCTTCTGTGTCTCATGGACACATTCCCCATTTATTAGTCCCCTACCGAAGAAGTCGAAGGGGACTTTAGGTTTGCACTCCGTCCGTCTGTCTGTCTGTCTGTCTGTCCGTCTGTCCTTCTGTCAGTCCGGTAAAAATCAGTTTTCCACACTTTTTTCTTCATGCTTGAAGATATTGATTTGATATTTGGTATATTGTTTTATCATGACAAGTTACAGATCAATTTCGAATTTTGTTTCGGTCTGATAATTTTGTGCAGAGTTATGGTACTTGGACTTGGAAAATTCACTCAAATATTCAGTTTCCGCACTTTTTTTCGTCATTTTTGAAGATATTGATTTAATAATTGGTACATTGTTTTATCATGACAAGTTACAGATCAAGTTCGAATTTTGTTCCGGTCTGATGATTTTGTGCAGAGTTATGGTCCTTGGACTTAGAAAATTCACTCAAATAATCAGTTTTCCGCACTTTTTTTGTCATGCTGGAAGATATTGATTTGATAATTGGTATATAGTTTTATCATGACACGTTACAGACCAATTTTGAATTTTGTTTCGGTTTGATGATTTTTTGCAATATACTAAATATCAAATCAAATGGCCCTTGGACTTAGAAAATTCACTTAAATTATCAGTTTTCCGCACTTTTTTTCGTCATGCTTGAAGATATTGACTTAATATTTGTTATATAGTTTACACCATGACAAGTTATAGATCAAGTTAGCATTTTGTTCCAGGACAATTATTTTTAACCGGTAGGGGACTATGTATTGCCATGCAATACTCTCAGAATGCTTGTTTTATGTGGGATCTCATTAAAAAAGGGATTTTTAATTCTGAAAATAAAAAAATGGTCAGCAAATGAAAACAAATTAAGATATGCTCATTGCATTAGATACATTTATCTCCCTGTATTGTTATTGAAAGTTATAATTTTTTAACATATCTGCAATGGCCATAATTTAAAGGAAAAACAAATATTTTTCAATACTTGGTTTATACAAGACCATTTTTTCCCTGTCTTCCAAAACAGTTACCGCATGAAGTAGTCAAAACCTTTCATACTGTATGAAAACTAGTGACAATTTTCAAGCGGGTGACAAATGGTTATCTATAAGGGTCATATCTTTAATTTGTGTCATTAGTATAGCTATGCTAACGAAACTTTGTTATATTGATTCATAATAACTGTGAATATAAACAATAGAAATAAATTGATATAAATATGATCATTGTGTTAAATGAACGGGAGAAAGAAATGTCAATATTGTAAACAGTAAAATCAATGAAATCTTTGTTTAAGATGAAGTCACAATACAAGTATTTATGTGATTTAGATAGATTAACATACTGTTAACTGAGTATCAATTGTATTCCTTGGTTTAAATGTAATCAATATGGAAGTTTATGTGACGCCAATATGTTTCCAAAATGTTTCCATCATTGTTATAAAAAGTGACTGAAGATACAAAAGACGCAGTCAAAACTCAAAAATCCAGGAGAATCCAACAGCATAATGATATAAACGAGGGTAAAAACCCAACAAAGACAGGAATAACAGTTATAAAACACTATATTGAAATCTAAAGACCGATTAACATGAAGGACACCATAAACTAAATGTGGTTTTAAGTTCTCCCGAAGAGTAAGCATATTCTGCTTCACATGAGGCAATCGTCCTGTTGTTCATGGTTAGTCAACATTCATAATAAGTCTCTTTTTGGTGATCTAATTCGAGGAAAAGAGTATGGGTTGTTGCTGCGATCAAAAGATTATAACTCTGTGGATATCTGGCATAATATCGATCGTGAACCTTTTGAAAGGATGACCTCAATATAGCAACTTGCTAGTATAAATATTGCATTGAAATTCTGTACTGTAGTCATATGTCAGGATCATTAATACCTGTACTTCCTCAACAATGCTTATACAATGTATTCCGAAGTACATCTTAAAATAAATACAATATTAGCTTACATGATTTCCTATCTTAGCTTCACTAAGATGTATGAGATGCAAACACTCACTGATGTATATGGAATTGTTGAGTAATAAGCCATCATGAATATATCATATCTGGTTGTGGAACTTAAAAAACTTAGCAAGATGGTTTTTCTTTTGTTTTTGAGAAGATTTTCTATTTTTGTTTCATTTATGTTTCCTATCAGCTATGACTACAAAAGAAAGCCAGTACCGATTGTCCATTAAAGTCAACAAAACTAATGTCGAGCGTTTTGGTGATGTCATCTTTTGTTTGTTTGTTGTTCAAATCAGTGAGGTTATATTTCATGACAAGGAATTTGTTTCTACGATTTTGTAGAAAAAGTTCTGTTTATTGACTAGTTAAATGAGATCTTCATAAAGCATGGATAAGTTTAGAGCGCAGAAAAATAGAATATTTGGATATTACTACAAAATTATTGTCTCGCCTGCGACGAAAGTCGCAGTATGCGAGACAAAGGTATTAGTACCCAGTGACGGCGGCTGCGAAAATAAACTTAATATTTCAGAAGGTAGAAGACCTGGATACTTCACATCTTGTATGCAGATACCTTATGTTAAGAAGTTTTCGTCTGTCATATGTCCATTGTCCTTGACCTCATTTTCATGGTTCAGTGACTGCTTGAAAAATAAATTGAGTTTTTTGTTCGTGTGAATTTCTCACTTTTTAGTAATAAGATAACTATATTTGGTATATGGGTTCCTTGCAACGTCTACATGTCCGTCAGACAGGGTTCACCTGCTCTCGACCTCATTCAAGGTTGAAGTTACGTGATTAGATCCGTTTCTCGAATACTGTCACCAGTAGGTCAACTATATATTTGGTGTATGGAATGATCGTAATGGGTACATGTCAGTCTGGCAGGTTTCATCTGACCTTGACCTCATGTTCATGATTCATTGGTCAATGTTTAGTTTTTGTGTTTTGATCTGTTTTTCAAAAACTATAAGCAATAGGTCAACTTTATTTTTTTGTCTATGGAATGATTGTTAGGTGAACAAGTCTGTCTGACAGTTATCAATTAACCTTGACTTCATTTTCATTGTTCATTGGTCAATGTTAAGTTTTTGTGTTTTTAGATATAGGAAGATATGGTATGAGTGCCAATGGGACAACTCTCCATCCAAGTAACAATTTATAAAAGTAAACAATTATAGGTCAAGGTACGGCCTTCAACACGGAACTTTGGCTCACACCGAACAGCAAGCTATAAAGGGCCCCCAAAATTACTAGTGTAAAACCATTCAAACGGGAAAACCAACGGTTTAATCTATATAAAAACGAGAAACACTTATGAACCACATAAACAGACGACAACCACTGAACATCAGATTCCTGACTTAGAACAGGTGCAAACAATTGCAGCGGGATTAAACGTTTTAATGGTACCAAACCTTCTCCCTTTTCTGAAACAATAGTATAACATTACAACATAGAAAGACACACTATAAAATATCAATTGGAATGACTTAACTCAATCAGAAAACGTAGTAACACAAATTTACACACAATGAACGAATAAATTTGATCTGTGATACAATGCAAATACATAGTAAATAAAAATAAGGGATGCTTAAAGTAAAAGTATAAAACCGCTGTGAAATGTTAAACAATTTTAGAAAAAACATCAACTATGAAAACAATTACGTCATATTATACACAGGTAAATGAAATTAATTTTGTTGTTAAGTGTATACTTCTTCTGTCTATATAATCTACCGTTTAGGAATACCAAGACATTTCTTGTATGTCAATAAAACTGATCTTAAACTTGGTACATGTGGGATGAATATCAACAATTTTGTCTGTTTTTCAATTACCATACATAACTATATTTGATGTATAAAAAAATGTAAGTGTGTATGTCTGTCTGACACGATTTATCTGACCTTTACCTCATTCTCATAGATTTTTAGAAGTGTCAAGTTTCTGTAATGCTTTTAGTAAATTCTTTATCTTTAGGACTTTCAACAATTCATCAATGGTCAGTAAAGCAGGCGAGCCATTTCAGCGTGTGCACTCTTGTTTTTATGTGGTTGTACAGTTGATCGGATCATTCATTTTTTAGTGCTATGCACTAGGCTTTTACCATAACTATGCGTCCTCTGTCCGTTCGTCATATGCCGTTTGTAAAGTTTTCTTTAAAAATCTTGACTAAAACTGCTTAATGGATTGCAGTCAAAGTTTATCTGCTTCACCTGTGGGATGTCAACTATTAAGTTAATGATTTTGTCCAGATTGATCAACCAATATGGCGGTCATGTCTAAAACGTACGCATATGAAACTACAGTTTTGCTTATATTTCTCAAAGTATAGCAATAAGAGAAAACTGACATGGTAGAAATTATCAAGACAAGTTCTATTTACCCCGAAAATGTCCTTATGATTTAATTTTTGCCCCTGAGATGTAAATTTTTGTCTCGGATGCGATTGAGTCGCAGTATGCGAGACATAGGGATAACAAACCGGCGGCAGCAGTGGCGGGGAAAATTATTTTTATGAAGCTTTGTATTCCAGAATTTAGAAGACATAGATACAGATACTTTATTTAACGAATTTTCTGTATGCCAAATGTACTTGATCTTTTTTTCATGATTCAGTGACTGCTTGACAAAAAAAAGTGTTTGTGTCTTGTGAATATCTCACTTATTATTGTTCATGCCCGTCAGACAGAGTTCATTTGACATCGAACTCATTTCATTGAACAGTGATCAAGGTTAAAGTTACTTGATTAGGTCCGTTTCTCAGATACTATAACCAAAAGGTCAACTACATGTTGTGTATTGAATGATTGTAAAGGTTCATGCTAGTCCTGCAATTAATTAAGTTTCATGTGACTTTGACAACATTTTATATTGGTTCAATGGACAATGTTAAACTTTGAGTTTTGGTTTGTTTATCTGAGTAATATAACCAAAAGGTCAACTATGTTTGGTGAATTATGTGTATACAAAGTCATAATTAGCACACTGGCAATGTTTTTGTTAGGTGAGCGACACAGGCACAAGTGTGCTTCGTATTATAGCGTAGCTTCATGTTTTATAAAGGTAAAGATTATATCAGATGAAGGACACTTATAAAACTGTGTCATTGCTTTATATTGAATTTACCAGAAGAAAAATATAATAGATATAAGAAGATGTGGTATGAGTGCCAAAAAGACAACTCTCCATCCATGTCACAATTTGTAAAAGTAAACCATTATAAGTTTATTTTATCTGACCATTTTTTCGTCAATTTTCATATACTCTGTAACCAAATCTGAAATCATAAAGATGACCACAACAAACAAAAGACAGGTGTTACAAATTTTGTTAAGTTATTGAAAACAAAAAAGAAGGTATTACTTAAGCTTATCTATTAGAATACAATGTTGGTTTATAATTTATATATAACTCCTGAGCTCCGAAAGTGTTGTCATTGCGATTTCTTTTCTAAATTATCATTTTAGAAATAAGTATTAATTGCAGCCAAGTTATGCTCTTTAATTGTAATTCACTACGCCAAATGTAGCTGACATGATCTATAATATCCAAAAACTGACCTATGCAAGAAAAGTCAACATTGACCTTTGATATATAAATGAGAATATGTGGTATGCGGATTGTTAATAAGATAAAAAGACATAATTATAATCGACTATTAGTTTGCCATTGGCATTCGACAATCCAGTAAACCCATATCGTATTGTAGCATATAAAAGAAACTGACAATACAAAACGTGAAGAAATGCAAACGAAAACACAAACGAAATGATTAACGTAGAAAACAATAAACGGAAAACAAATATGACAGCAACCAATGTCAACCATTGAATAAGAGGCTCTTTGCTTTGGTCCACATAAAACAACTATCAAGGCTAAACAGGCTTGACTCATTTGACCGACACAAAGCACAGCATAAAAAACTAAAAAGGACAAAAGACACAAAATACCAATTTGAGAGTACTTGCAGACATCGAAAGCTAGTTCAAAGTGAATTACAACTTTTATATAAATGATTTTTCCTAGATCAAAATATCAAACATAACAAACCTAACGGATTAAGTGTACAGAAATATATGTTTATTATTTTTCAATTTATTGATAACAAAATTAATGATAATACAGATAAAATAATTTTCATAGACCTCATTACAGTAAACAATATCTGAACCAACTAATAAATCAATGATGTGTTTTAACACGGCTTTGTAAACCTTCATGTTCGATGGAATTATTGCTTTCAATTACAACTGTAATATCTTCATAGTTTTTTAAACGAGCGGTGTACGTAATTGGATTTTTTCGTCCGTCCGTCTTTCCGTTCATCTATCGAACTTTTTTTATCAATTTATTTTATTTATTTTTTGTACAGCATAATGTACCAGTATGTTTATGTCCCTTAACATAGGTATACCTCCGTAAAAGGGACAACTAAAACATATTTTGAGAAAATCCCACGGGGACAATCCATAGATATTAGTCACCGGAATGGAAACCGACAGCACCATCGTATATTAAAAAAAACCGGCAGTGTTTAAAACGCTATTCAGAACATAAAATATTAATCAACACGAACGCTACCATGAAAACGGAGTTGTCTAATGTGTTGCTGAAGGGCAAGCAGATCTTGCTCTACTGGTGGCACCCGTTGTGTTGCTGATTGCGAGCAAGTAAAAATAAGGTGCTAGATGACATTCACGGGTGTCAGAAAAGTTAATAGGACAGTGTTGTCCCTATAAAAATTGGAACGTCGTGGGAATGGCAATGTCAATCTAATCGGTTGTATTATTCTTACGCCTAATCAATCTTTGACTATATTCTTATATTTCATTGAATGTCGCAAACTAAGCAAATACCCATTTGTTTGCGGTCTAGCAGAGGGAATAACCTAACAACCCCAGTAATTCGAGGCGATCAATATTCCATCTCGATCAACCGCAGAGATGGTGTCCTTTCATTTTTACCTGTAATTATAAAAAGTGGGATACTAAGGTGGCATTTTGTATTTGAATAAAGAATCGTAAAAGACCCTGAATAAGTAATTTTTGCACAAATTTTTAACAGTTGTTGGTTGTTATCAAATAATTGTAGGAGCTAGGGTAAAAGCGTAATGAAAAAAAGGAGCAGCACGACAGAATGTATCTTGCCTGAGTATTGTAGAAATATCAGTTGACTTTTTTTGAGTTATTGCCCCTGAAATATCCATTTGTTTGGAGTTTGTAGCTGTTATCATAAAAAAATTGGGAGTTGCAAAAATTCTAAACATGACATGATCGTTAATCCTGAAAATTCCAGCAAAATTTGTCAACCTAGTTTTAAGTTAATACCCTGAAATATAAATTATTTGTTTTGCATTCGTTTTCTGTTATTTTGAAAACTAAAGAAGCTAGTTTAAAAGTGTAAACTGCCGAAATGACAAGATATATCTACTCTGAAAATTTGACAGCCGGAACGTTGCAGAAAGCGAGACAAAGGACTTACTAGGCAGTGGCGGCGTACAGTTTTTGTATAAAGCTTTATATGCCAATGGTTAAAATACTTGGATGCTTCATACCTTGCATATAGATGCCTAATGTCTTATACCAATTGGCATTGACCTCAATTTTATTGTTCAGCGACTGTTTTAAAAAATGTATATTGTTTTGTCAGGTGAATTCCTCACTAATAATTTAGTAATTGTATGATTATATTTTGGTATATGAATCCTTGCAAGTTTAACATGTCTGTCAGGTAGGATTCTCCTGAGCTCGAACTAATTTCATAGATCAGTGATCAAGGTTAAAGTTACGTAAGGACGTCTGTTTCTGTGATACTATAAGCAGTAGGTCAACTATATGTGGTGTATGGAAAATTGTAATGTGTACATGTCATGTCGGTCAGGCATGTTTCATCTGACCTCAACCTCATGTTCATGGTTCATTGGTCAATGTTAAGTTTTTGTCTTTTGGTCTGTTTTACAAATACTATAAACAACAGGTCAGCCATATTTAGTATATGGAATGATTGTAAGTGTACATGTCTGTTTGGCAGGTATGATCTGTCGTTGAACTCATTTTCATGGTTTATTATTAGTCAATGTTTAGTTTCTGCAGCTTGGTCAATGTCTCAGGTAATATAAATGTAGAAATAATAGGTAAACTATAATTGGTTTATGGAATGATTGTAAGATGTACATGTCTGTCCGACAAGGTTCATTTGACCTTGACTTCATTTTCATTGTTCCATTTTGAATGTTTAGTTTTACTTGACAAGTTAGCCATAGGTCAACTATATTCAGTGTATGGAATGATTGTAAGATGCACATGTCTGTCTGATAGGGTAAATATGATCTTGCCCTCATTGTCATTGATTATTGCTAATATTAAGTTGATATGATTCTTTTTTGTAAAACCATTATCTTTAACATAAGATCAATCATGATAAGTAAAGCAGGCGGGACAGTTCACCGTGTGCACTCTTCAGGAGTTTTGCCCCTGAAATGTTGATTTTTTTACTGTTTTAATTGCAAAACAGCAAAAATGATCAGCAACACAAAGCAGTTTCTATAGTATGTGAACACAAAAGTTCTAATTAACAAACTGGCAATGTTTTAACTAGGTAGGCGATACAGGCACACGTTTGCCTCAGATGACGGATAGTTATAACCTGTATGGGTGCCATTGGTTGATATAGAATTTACTAGGAAAACATTTATTTTTTTTAATTCATTTGACCAGTTTAAGTCAAATTGCATATACTCCATAACCAAATCTGTAAAAAAAATGGCCACAACAAAAAAAACAAAATACTTTTACCAAAAACAAAAAAGAATTAGCTACTTAAGCCCATCTATCAAAACACAATGTTTGTTAATATATTAAATATTACTCCTGAGCTCCTAAACTTGTGTCACTGATATTTCCTTTTGAATATAAATGATGCTAGAATTAATGTATAAATACAGCCAATTTATGCATTTTCTTATAATTTACTACGCCAAATGTGTGTGATATAATCTCATAATATCTGTCAAATTGACACATGCAAGAATAATCAGCATTGACGTTTGAAAAAAAAAAGAATATACGGTATGATTGCCAATAAGACAAAAAGACGTATTTATAATCAACTATAGGTCACCGTAGGCCTTCAACAATCTGGTAACCCCTAACCTAATTGTAATATATAAAAGGCACTGACATGACAAAGGAGAACACAAACGGCCTTGATTATGTACAATACCAATAAAAAATAAAGATGATAACAACCAACGACAACCCATTGTATAACAGGCCCCTTTCTTTGGCAGCTATATCATCTCCGAACCTGGGACAATGGTATAACAGGTCCACATTATAACAAACTTTAAACATCCGTTTGAATTGTCTTGACTCATTTGATCAACACAAAACACAACACATCAAACTAAATACCAAAAGAGACAAAGTTCTGATCTGAGAGTACTCGCAGCCATAGAAAGCTAGTTCAAAGCCAATTGTATTTTTTTATATAAATTATTTTCCATAGATTAAAATATCAATCAGTACAAATCCAACGGATTCAATATAAAGACGTCATAAGCATTCTCGGCAAAAAACATGACTTTTTGCAATACCATAATATAAGTATCGACAGGATGTAGCAACGTAGGGGTTCATAAGTGTTAAGAAATACATATCTTATACTGTAATGTGTTTTATTGATAACAAATTCAAAGTTAGTATGGATAAAAACACTATTCAAAGATCTTATTACAGTGTAAAATATCTGAACCAAATAACAAAATAGCGTGTTTGTTATGGTCGTTTCTACCATACTTTTTAAACTTTTATAAACCGATGAAATTAAATTTATTTGTTTCAGCTTGAACCGTAATATACAAATCTAATTTAACAAGCGAACGGTGTTTGTGTTTGAAGTGTTCGTCTGTCTGTCCGTTCGTCCTTCTCACTTCTGTATCTGCTAATGGTCCTGAAGCACTTGACAGATTTTTGTGAGCCTTTCAGAGATTTTAACACATGCATCACGTGATGCATATTTGTACATTTCATTCGTTCACCATAATAATGATTGTGGCTTACTTTACAATGAAACGGATCTATAATACACATCTTTGTTTCTGCTTTTCTACTGATCTAAAAGAAATATCCACTTATATTTGTTATTTTAGTACATCATAATGAACCAGTATTTTCTTAAAAGTTGTCCCTTAAAATAAGTACACATCCTTCAATAGATACAACTAAACAGGTAAAGAGAAGTCAAAGGTAACTCCAGAATCACAAGTCGACGGCAGTGAATAAAACGCTACACAGAAAATCAAATACTGATCAACAAGACGCTACCAAAAACTGGTAGTGACCTAATGTGTAGCGGAAGCAGATCTTGCTCCACTTGCGGCACCCGTCGTGTTGCTATTGATAGGAAAAAAGCGGTGCGAGATTGCATTCGCTGGTGTCAGAAACCTGAAAAGAGGACATTTGACAATTGAAACGTAATAATATTGAAATACCAAGGTGGCACGTAAAAAATCATTAAATCCGATAAAAAACTTTATTTTTATTTAAATTGGCATAGTACAATGAAGAGGATGGTCGTTTGATGTTCTGTTGGGTCGGAAATGAACATGCTCGGCTAGATTAACATTCTTGCTCACGACAGGGTGAAAAGGCATTGTTACCCTACCAAATTAAGAACATAGTTGTGTACAAAAGGTCTACTAGAACATGTATACGTTCATGCGTAAAATTGGGTGACAGAAATAAATTTCAGGATGTCCGTATTTTTATATCCATGCAAGTAAACATTTGATGTCTTAACCTGTAAGTTAATAATTCTTTAGCATACTCCAGGAAATGTCTCATGATGCATGTATCTGTGTACAATTGGGGAACGGTCATTTAATTTTGATGGGACAGGAAAAATGTTAGTATTCAAATATCTTGCTACACTATTAACTTGATTACCTTTCAAAAGGAAGTTTGTTTAAAAAACATATACGATTTACAAGGACCGAATCTTGATATCAATAAACTGGTGGTGACTGTAATCACCCATTTGTTAATAGAATGCAGCGGTAAGCATAAAAACCAAATCTTGACATCAATTAAAGAAATTACTATGGGTTTACGTAATTTGGCACCAACATACTATTTATGACTTGATAATTAACTATGCAGTTATACAAAGAGTACTGTAATTGAATCATAGTACCACTAAGATAGAGAAAACACCTATTCGAGGTGTCCCGTTGTAGTTTGACCGTGAATGTAAAATTACTGTTCATATACAACACATTCTCTTTTCGTAGAGGTAGTCCAAACATCTCACCTTTCATTCCCTCACACCCACCCTTCAGAACTAGACAAATATAATAACATGTATCAATAATTTATGATGGGTCGTCTTTATATGCATGAAATACTGGTTTTCACGCCAGTGTTTGTCCATATAAAGTAAACAGCTTATCTACTAATCTGTCAACGTACATCTAATTCAAATGAGTTAGCTAAAGGTCAGACGTATATTTGCTAAATCGTCCAGGTAGTCTAACTACAAAAGTAAATAACCAGTAATAGTTTCGGCCTCTAAACGACAGAAGCTTGAACACGGCAAACAGAAGAAATTAGCGACCACCCATATTTTATGTAAACTACATATGGTCTGAAGTTTCTGTTTCTTTTTGAAAACATTTTCATGGATCAATAACTAACTAAATGCAATAGTCAGTATGTCATTTTTCAATAACTGATAGATTGCATAGGGTGTATATAAGGTGAATGTTGGCGCCTGTTAAAACGTTTAAACCCGCTGCATTTTAATGCATCTGTCCTAAGTCAAGAGCCTGTTGTTCAGTGTTAGTTATATGTTGGTGTGGTTCATAGGTGTTTCTCGTTTTTTATATAGATTAGACTGTTGGTTTTCTTGCCTGAACTGTTTTATACTAGTCATTTTAGGGCCTATTATAGCTTGCTGTTCGGTGTGAGCAATGGCTCCGTGTTGAAGGTCGTACTTTGACCTATAACTTTTCACTTTTTATACATTGTGACTTGGATGGTGAATTGTTTTACTGTCACTCATACCGCATCTTCTTATTTATAATAACAGACGAAATACTGGCAGCAAGTACTGAGGCCATGATTAACTTAAGGGTAAAACAGACGTTGTAGGATGAAATGTAGAATACTATTGAGATGCAGTCAATACGAATATATGGGAATTGGACTGTTTTGTTTCTTCTAAGGAAATAAATCATCATATATTAAAATGTAATGTAATGACTAAATATAATTTTACTTGTAAGATTTCTTTTCATGAAAAACAGCTTACCCTTAAAATTTACAATATCAATGTCTTAAAAATATTCAACTGGTAATCATCTTTACAAATGTTTCCAAAACTGAATTCTGACTTATTTATTAGTTTCTGACAAGAAGATTTACGAATTGGTAATACAGTAGATTGGTCTAGTGACAATAATCAAATGTGTATTCAGGGCCATCTTTGCTAGCCGAGGGTAATGATTCAGTCCCCTCCTCTCCAGCCTGGGCGGATTAATATTCATGGCAATAACAAGTTAAAGTCATATGATAATATAAATATAAACATTGCTCTCTACTATATCGACATGAAGTTTGAAGGAACCAACTCACAAATTAAGCCTAATACCTCTAGGTCTCAAGGCAAGCATTAAACCAAAAAATATAATACAAATACATTCATTTTTTTAAAGAAGACATTATACTTAGAAAATATTGATAGTAAGGGAAAAAAACCACTCCAATTGTATTCGACAACAGTTTCATGACAACCAACTGATACAGGTTTATACGAATCAGTGATATACCTATCAATTTGGATCAATTTGGGTTGTAGTCAATTTTTATAGTTCTTTGGATACACTAAATATCTGAAAACTTCTACATGTATTGATAATCTACATAATTATACATTTAAATTTGTCTATGAGTTTGAAGAAAAAAAAAATCAACTAAAGAGTTACTACCATACACATTCAGTAAAACATTCAAATCATAGGGTTTTACTGCAGATCACAAAATTTCTTGTTCCAATTAATTCCAGTTCACATCGCATTAAATCATTCTTTCATTCTGAGACTACTATAACACTATTAGTGTGATTAAGTTGTTTCAGACTCATTTCAGATTTTTTTTAAAAAAGTAAATGGAGTATGTTCAGGTAGGGCACATTTGGGAGAACTTAATGTTTCAAAGTGATGCATACATGTGTGACACCGAACAATTTTTGTTTTCCTTCGAAAAGTTATGCAAGTTACTCTGTAATAAGTTCGAAAATATAGATTTGTGGAAAAGTTGACCAAATCTTCTGCATTTCAACAACAACCAGGCCTTGCAGAACTCAGAGTGCATGGTTCCATAAGCGACATATTGAAGCCTGATTAAGAATTATGCTAGTTATGGCGTCTGACGTCATAAAAAGAACATTGATACGTTAATTTCAAACAAAAAAATCGAATTCATAACTTGTCATTGTTAAAGCTATGATACATTGTGAATATGGCCATTAAATCCTTATTTGAATATCAAATTAGAAATGGGGGTCATATTTGAGCCTAATACTTCCTTTGCCTGATCATACCTTTTCCCCTTATAATACAACTGAACAAATCTACGTACAATACACGTATGAAATAAACCTGATGATCCAAACAACCTGATGAATTGAGAAAAAAATTGTTCTAAATAGTTTCTGTTTTTTTATTGTTTGTATGATATGAGGTGAAATGCTAAATTACTAAAATTGGTACACAGTGTAAGAAAAGCAATAACTCCAAGGAAGTCAATTTACAACTTTGGAAATACAGATTTAAGTATTTGTCAAAATTCTCTTCAAGATCCTTGATAACTTTTACTCTTTTCAGTTTCCCCTATTCTATAATGTTTTCATGACAACAATTAGAAATGAAAATGGGATAAAATGCCAGTTAAGGGCAATAGTAATTGGGTTTATTGCGTAGCATTAGATAATTATTTCCTAATGACTTAATTGTATCTTTTTAACTGGTAACTTTGGTATGACTTTGAAACATGTAACAAATGTGTTTCAGTTAAAAACACTCTTTCTGGAAACTCATTATTTTCATACTGACATGTAAATTTCCTTAATATAAGAAAGGTATACATACATGAAATTTATTGTATCATAGGTTTACTAGGCTGTTAAACCTAAGGAGAGCAAAGTATGTCAAAATAGAAATAAATAAGTACAAAAAATAATTACTTCTCATATGACTTTCTTTAAACGATTTGAGTACACACCCGTGATAAAATACGAATATATTGTATATTAGGTGATCGGCAACATAATTTGTTTAGGCTGTTCTAATCATACTTCCACATCGTTTGTTGTTTAATAATGATTAAGAGTTGCCCAAGGTCAATCGATGTAAATGATGTCATTGAAGGATCGACTGTAGCAGCGACGTCAGAATACTAGCATTCTTTGGTAAAAAAATGCACGAATAGGAAAGTCGTCAAATAATAAGAATTTGTTGCAACTTCATTTTTTTTAAATAGATTTGTTTAGTTATCAAGAAAGTAATTATACGATGAAATCAATATAGATCTAAAATATTTATTTGTGGTTTGTATACAAAACTAATTGTTTAAAGCAGTACAAACTTATTCATTGGACAGTGTAGGAAAGATCAATGCCTTCTTTTTCAACAGAAAACCCTTATTATATTTTCATAATCATTTAGCTTCGTTCAAATGTGTCTGAGTATTTCATCGTAAATCGTTTAAGCAGTATGCTTTCGCTTGAAATAAACTATTAAGCATAAAGGGCAAACCTTTGGTAAAATCAACATAAATATACGCCTCCATGACGTATTTCTTAAATAAATAAAATAAACAACGGCTTAAACATATATGCGTGCAGATTGTCCTTGAACGTTAATAAAAAAAACGATATTTCTTTTTTTTTAAATCAGTACTTTATTTTCTAGTTTCGTGTCTGAAACGTTTTGGGGTTGCAATCACAGTTGAACAGATTTTGCCCAACATGTAGATGCCTTTTTTACAGTTTGAATTTCATCGTCGTTTCAATTTAATTACAACACATAAATAAAAAGAATATAAAACATGGATAAATTACTTTCTGAACATTATTTTCCAACAGGTTGGTGATTGAATTCAATTATTGAATTTCTTAATCGTGTAACGGTAGTGAAAGTGTTCATGGCAGTAGAACGAACATTGAATGATATATAAAAAAATATTATAAGCTAAAAATAATGCAGTATGTTCTTTTAAAAATCATGTTCATCATTAGATATGTTATAATCGATTCAAAATATTTTAACAATTGTTTCTAGGATTGTACATGTATGTGTATCGAAAATGGTTATTTAAATTTCATAACTACAGTAAAATGAAATGTGCTTTTGATATAAAATCAGCAACTTCAACAATCATTTTAGACTTAATTAAACATATAATTTGCATTCATTTAATATGTGTACGGATGAATTACTACCAGTGCAGTACTGTCGTTTTACATTTTTATACTTACCACAAAACAGGTAAATTTACAGTTATAGTAATTATATTTCAGTAAATTATATGAGCATTGAGTTATATAGTATTTTGTAATCAATTTCCCACTAGGTATACACAGTCAGGTAACAAAATATCTGCATCAAGATAATTAATCACATACACGCACGCACACATACTAAACGTATATCAAGTTACAATCATTGACGATATTCTCGACTCGGAATAGGTAGATTGATATCTGTCAAGCTACTATTATTTTAACAACACCCAACCACCCCATTTTAATCTCAATAAATGGAATAATTGAAAAAAAAATTGTAAATGAAAAACATTTTGATAGCTTTTTAAAATTTGCAGTTTTGATTTAAAGGCTAGAAGAACAATTTCATCAAATTCAATTAAATCAACAAACAAAACATCAAAAACAGTTGCTCTACGTGTGGCGTTGACAACAAATGTGATCTATATACTTACAACACTTATAGGATGAGTGTTGACTAATATATGGAACGCCAAAAATGTCTTCTTATGCCCATTTTCATTATATGATGTGCATTTACCTTTATATGATGTGCACTTGTCATTATATGATGTGCAAACACCTTTATATGATGTGCAAATATCCTTATATGATGTGCAAACATCATTATATGATGTACAAACATACTTATATGATGTTCATTTATACTTATATGATGTGCAAATATAGTTATTTGATGTGCAAATGTTCTTATATGATGTGCACACATTCTTATATGATGTGCAAATATCCTTATATGATTATGATGTGCAAATATCCTTATATGATTTGCAATTGTACTTATATGATGTGCAAAGATCCTTATATGATGTGCAAATATACTTATATGATGTGCAAATATACTTATATGATGTGCAAGTATTCTTATATGATGTGCGTTTTCCCATATATTATGTGCAAACATCTTTTTGTGATGTGGTTGTGTCATTATATCATGTGCTAGTAATCTTATATCATGTGGTTCGGTTTACCTCATTATATGATGTCAAAACGTCATTATATGATGTGCTGTCATTGTTGTTATGATCAATGAACATGATTACGATTAGAACGATTAATACATCTACGTCATAACTGATTCCGATCTGCTTCTGCGGAGTTACTAAAACTCCGGCTCAAATATGTAACTATCGCTAGTGAATGTGCGTTTTAAAGAAAAAGCGAGTCAGTGCAATTTAATAAAATTAACGTTTCAAACGTTTCGGAGAAGATGAAGGTCAATTATTACAGGAGCTAGTTGAAGAATTTCCTGGTTGCGGCAAAAATATGATAAAACAAATTTTGGAGCCCTCTATAGGTTGCTGTTCGATTTGAGCAAAGGCTCCGTTTTGAAGGCCGTACTTGGATGTAGAGTTGTCTCATTGGCATTTATACCAAAATTTCTGATTTCCTTTCATTGCAAAAGACACCAATGAACTCAAAGTCTGTTTAAAAAACATTTCATAAAGAATGTCGAGTAATTGTTCATGCAAATTAAGACAAAAACTGTTTTGTAGTGCATTAAAGCACCGCCACTATACAGTGGAAAGCCGCTCATTAATAAACCTCCGGACTCAAGTAATTAGGGCTATCGACCATTGATTTTTTTGGTGAGTGGGTGGCATGTTTTTTTGTAAATGTTTGATTCCAAATTTCTTGAAAGAGATTTTATCTATTTCAGAAGAAGGGAGGCATAAATAATTTGTTTCCTTTGAAAATGAGGGAAAAAATAAAACAATAATGAAATTAAAAAAACAAAATAAACCATGCTATTGAAAAAAAGTTTATTTCTTTTTATTAAAGTCGAAAAATATGTTTGTCCTTAGCACAACGAAATATACGTGTTCCTGTCCACACTAGATGAAGAGTCGGTGCATAAACAATCTGATTAAGAAACAATGTACATATCATAATTATGTCTCAGCTTTGGTTACAATTATCTGACAACACATCATATTACTATCTGTTCTGGTGAATATTACATCAGCCAATGAAATTTCAGCCTTCACATTTTTGACAGTGTTTATCAACATGATCAATCCGACTAAACCAGAGAATCCGTTGGTCTTTAAACAGAAAGTAGAATGGAGCGTTTTAATATCCGCGTAAGCATAGCTTGGACACACAATATCTGTAATTCAATTAGATTGGTGTCTAAATGAACATAAAAAACTGCATTTATGTGTTGTTTACTCAGGCCTGTTGGTCATTGCAGATAGAGAGTTGTGTTTTTAATTTTTTTAAGTGAAGATTTACGGCGGTGACTTTTAATATTTTGCGTTTATCTGGAAAACTATAATAGATTTAAAATAATCAAATATTGCAATGTGTCTGAATATATTGTATAGTTAAGGTCCCATTTAGGCCATTTAGTATCTTATGAGTTTTGTTGTTTTATTACCTATTATCTTGATAACTTATCTATAGAGAAACCTTTTCTTTGCAAAATGGTATAGACAAGAACAGATTTAAAAATAAATAAATTATAATTACGGTCATTTTTTTCATGAGGGTGGGGACGTGGGAGGAAACATGGGAATTTCGCTATTTTTATCAAGTCTACACCTAGAAATAGGAAAAAAAAACCCAATCAAAACCCCCTTTCCAAAGACATAAACATTTCACCCCCTCCCCAAAAAACAATTAAACAAACAAATTTCTCAATACTTTTATTCGTTATAACAAAACAAGAGAACGCATTAAATTTCTATTGCATTGTAAGTTTGAAATATTTCCTCAATGGTTAATCTAGAACTTGAAGTGTGGAAGTTGTTTGCGACTTCAGGGAACATGATTTGAATATGCCGGTTATGGTCTCGTTGATATTAACCACACCTTCATTCAATATTAGCTTCAGATGAAAAATACTCTGCTAGAAGAAATTGTTGAAAATAAGGATTTAGGTTTTAACCGTTGAGGCGAGCGGAGCGATGAGTAAAAATTGAAGTCTTTCGAGTCAAACTTGACTATAATAATTATTTACTGTAGCAGGAGTGTACGATGAGGATCTTACCCTGAACAGTAAGGGCAAATATGGACACACCATTCAAGCTTGATACAGCTCTGAATATTGATATGAAAAAAATTTTAAAAAATGGCTCATTTCTTCCTATCCCTTCATTTTGGGATTGCAAAAGACCGGCCCATTATATGAGTCATTACATTATTAATGTCCAATTTTTGTCCATTTTTGTAAAAGTAATATATAAAGGGAAACTTGAACAGCTAAAATGATCAGCAAGACAAAATTAACAAAAATGAACATACTGGAAATTCATAAAATAACTTCTTATATAAAAAAAAAACCGCAAACGCTATGTATGAAGATATTGACAAATATAATGCCTACCCTTGTTAAAATGAGCATAGAGCATATAATTTCATAACTTTAACCGTATGTTCATTATTGTAGATCTATCGATTAAAACTAAACTTTGTAATTCATATTTTGACAATTTTCCAACAAAAGTTGATGTGATTTTTTTCTTCCTAAAAACAGGTACCAAAATGCCAAGATTTATCTCTTTTCAAATCTCAACAATTTT
The DNA here is from genome assembly GCF_021869535.1 of Mytilus californianus. Lineage (NCBI taxonomy): Eukaryota > Metazoa > Mollusca > Bivalvia > Mytilida > Mytilidae > Mytilus > Mytilus californianus. The sequence goes on from NW_026262750.1 coordinate 181,032, forward strand.
CCAAACGATAGCTACAGATTTGAGCCGGGTTTATATTAATTCCGCAGAAGCAGATCGGAATCGGTTATGACATAGACAGTATTCATTCTAATTGTAATCATGTTCATTGACCATAACGACGATGAAAGCACGTCATGTAATGACGTTTCGACATCATATACATGTAATGAAGTTAACCGAACCACATCACATAAGGTTATATGCACATAATATAATGACACCACCACATCATATCAAGATTTTTGTACATAATATAAGTGAAAATGCACATCATATAAGTATATTTGCACATCATATAAGTATATTTGCACATCATATAAGGATCTTTGCACATCATATAATACATTTGCACATCATATAAGTACATTTGCACATCATATAAGGATATTTGCTCATCATATAAGAATGTTTGCACACCATATAAATACATTTGCTTATCATATAAATATATTTGCACATCAGATAAGTATATATGCACATCATATAAGTATAGTTGCACATCGTATAAAGATGTTTGGACATCATATAAGGATACTTGCACATCATATAAAGGTGTTTGCACATCATATAATGACAAGTGCACATCATATGAAGGTAAATGCACATCATATAATAAAAAAATGGTCATAACAAGACAGTTTTATTGCTGTCTCATCAAGGTATTGCAAGTTGTTATGCGATCGCAACAAATGTTTAAATGTGTTTAGTTAATAGAATTTTCCCCGAAGTCTTTTTTATATATTATGCGAACGAGAGAGATTCTGCATGTATACTGATATAGATCCATACTTGTTAATATTGAATTAAACTACGTTATATATTGATTATTGAAGACAGTACTTGTTTTATATCATAAAATGACTAGAAAATCACCATGACGAAATCAAGTCAGAATGAAAGTCAATTGATAGAAATCGAAAAATAAATTAAGGGTAAATAATATACAGATATGCGATATGCATCTATATAATTGTATAAGGAAACTTTCACGAAGGCGAACATTTTTTCAAGCATCCTACTAGTCCCAATCATGTTTCGATTAACGAAACATTCTTTAAGTTCTACAAATAGAGTTGTGGTCATCGTCTAAGTTGTCCGACTAAACCACCCAAACTCCTTAATAATGGAATGACAGACTAAAACCAAACTTTGACAGATATACAAGGCACGTTTGGCTTACCTATACAAACCTATGGCTTTTTCCATTTCGGTGCGTATTAATTAGAGAAAGTAGCAGAGATTATAGTAGTTTGACCTGTGCGTCAGTCACTCTGTCCATAATTACTTTATTGTCGTCAGTTTAAAGTGCTTTTCATTTTATCAGATCTTCAAAATTTAAATAGAGTACTCCTAAATGCCGCGTACTTAGCGTAAAAACAACAAATACTATTTACAAGTATTTTGTTGGAACCGACTTGGGATCAAACACACGACAAATCGCGATCACGGTAAGCACGCTACTATGAGAAAACCCGAGGCGGTGACGATGGGGGGTAAATCTCAAACACTAGTTTGAACCCTCTCCATTTGCATATGCCTATCCAAGTCAAGCTCGTCCCAAGTTGTCGTATATCATATGTTTTTTGGGGGGGTGGGGGAGGGGGTTGTTGGTGGCAGATCTGTAAATGCTTATGTTAATTCTATTCAAACATGACTTAATATAGGCATTTTCCAAGAAACAAAAAATGATGTTCTTAACCAGTAACCCAAACATTATATTATGTCTATGTCTAACCGACAAAAATTCAATAGGCCGAATAATAAAAGAAATTGAAAAGAACGTTAACATGGGTTGCAAAGTTTGTTTCTTTCATATTTTCTATTGAAATGTACTATAAATGTTTTGAAAAAATATTTTTTAATGAAATTCGTCGATACTGCCTCTTAAAAAATAAGCTTTATCTTTAGTTTGTTCTTATTTCGTGTTGTAACACAACTGTATCAAGCGAGGGACACGTTTGGACAGCCGCCAACATACTTAGTCCCGCTACATTCTGTAGGAGACTGTAATTCAATGGCTGTTGTTTGTTCTTGTATATCATATTTGGTTTTCGTTATTGTTTTATTCAAAAATCGTTCGTTTTCTCTTTATTTACAATTGGCACTTCAGGGTCTTTCATTACGGTATGGGTTTTGCTCGATGTCGAAGACCGTACGATAACCTATTTTTGCTAGCTTGTAGGTCATTTGGTCTCTTGTGGCCATCATGCCACATCTGCCTATTTTTTATATTGCTAATTTTTATGATTTTTAAATCTGCCGTACTAGAGTTGTAGAATTTTGTTGATTATCTGACACATAGATTTGAGTACTCAAAAAACGTAGTTTTCCCTGTAAGCAGTATGTGCATGTCCTTAGTGAGGAGCTTGTCAATGATACATTCTTTTTATTATTTTGGTGTTTTATTGGTCCATCAATGGCTGGTCTTTTGTAGTCTCTGTTTGATTTGTTTAAAACTTAAACCTTGTCATACTGTAAGATAACTGCTGTAAGTTACCCGAGGTCAATCGACTCTATCTTTGACATAAGAACATAATTGTTGTATTAGAAAATGCACGAATGTGAAGGTCCTCAAAACATGGATACATCAACAAACGAAGATACGAATTAGGTGAAATAAAAGATCAATTTCATAATTTTTTATAATTTTTAACCTCATTCTAACCTATTTAATACAGACATTTTAGTCAGGTTCAGCTGCTGTGAATTTATCCTTAAAACATGTATAATATGTTGTGTACAAGTTATCATTTTGTACAAATTATAATCTGTACAACAATATTGTACAAATTACAATTTGTAAAAAATTTGACTAAAATTCACTTATAACTTTTCCAATAATTTATCGTATGGATTTTGACCTAAAAAAAAAGGCATTGATACGCATTTTAGAATTTTTGTTCAATGACCACACAATAAACCTTATTTACAAAATAAAAAAAAATACCAAGATGGAGACAGGAAATGTAACTGATACATGCATGCCTGTTATTTCTGATAGTACAATAAAAAAATAAGCATCAGCGACAAATCTAATAGTTCAATAGAAATTGGCCCCATTGACAATTCTTATAGTATGATAGAAGTTGGCCACAGTACTAGTGACATTTCGGATAGTTTAATAGAAATTGGCCCTAGTTAAAATTTTGATAGTATAATAAGCATTGGCCAGAGTGACAACCAGGATGACACTGACATTGAAACACCAATTATAGGTGTCGAGAAGCGTGCACTGTCTGGCCAACATATCTTAACCGATTATCTAACGATGAAAACTAAACGAAGAGTATCAAAACTTGCTGTGGGGAATAATGTCATTATACCAATTCCTCAGTATGATCCTGCCCCCAACTGATCCTTGAAATATCTGGGTGAATTTGAGTACCGCATTGGAACAGCTGTATACATTTTTAACATGATTATTGTTGAGAAATCAAATTGAAGCTATTAAAGACTCATCTTTAGTAATAACGATTCCTGAGCTTCACTATCGCTACGTGAAGCAGTTAAACAGCTTTCAAAAACTGGTGGTAAGGGGTTTCTTTCATGTAAAAGCAAAGGGGTGCAGTACTTCTTCTAAACGTAAATGTAAAAGGATGTTGTGCAATTCTCAATGACATAATACACTTACATGCTCAAAACAAATGATACAGAACTATTTTTGTATTTTGTAAATAAGGTTCATTGAAGAAAAATTCTAAAGTGTGAATGAACTTTTTTGTACAACAAAATCCATATGAGAAATTATTGTACAAGTTATGAGTGATTTTTAGTCAAATTTTGTACAAATTGTAAATTGTACAAGCACTTTTAGTACACGTTACAATATGTACAAAGTCAAAATACAAATTATAATTTGTACAATTGTTTTTGTACAAGTAATAATTTGTACAAAATAATAACTTGTACACAAAATAATAACTTGTACACAACATATATACTATTTATCTTCTTTAATTCGTGCTTACATTTCATTTTAACATATATTTATGATTAAAGCAAATGTTATATTTTTGAATGAAGAAAAAACAGGGATTCAATCTGAAAGTGACTGAAGTTTGTTCTTGATCGAAGAGAAAAAAAATGTCATCGATTACACAAGAAAAGGAAAATTACGTAAGAATGAGTTTATTACTGTCTGGAACCTCTCATCGTGCAGCAAGAGTTTTGTTTGACAGGGAATTTGCTCCATCGTGCTTGTATCAATCTATTAAAAAAGAGTTCAACAAGTTGAATGAAATGAAAAAGGAAAAGATCATCAACCAAACCCAGTGGACGCTTTTGTTTCCACGCAATGGTAAGGTATAGAATAAATCAGGTTAACTGTTTATTTGTCCCTTAACATGGAATAAATATACATTGTCTCAAAATATTAAATTTATTTGTACAAGGCTTGAAGTAGGTAGAAAGTGATACAGTATTATACATTGTATTCTGTTTCGAGCAGGGTAGATACACATTTATACTTTGCAATAGTCTTTGTAGTGAAACTATTACGACTGGGAATCTTATGGTAAAAACCCATCAAAGATGCCAAGAAGATCATAAAAATAAAAAACAAATGCATAACTATCAGTACATATCAGTTTGACGGCTATTTTGAGACCCTGATCCCTCCAGTGACTTAGAAATACTTATAATTTTTCAGTGTTTAGTTTTCTGCTAAAAGTTACAATAGCTTCAGTGTATATCAGTTTGACATACTTTTTCGCCTCCCTGTCCCGTATGTCATGGTCCAGTGACTTTCAATTAATTACCAATTTTCAATGTTAACTTTTCTGCTTACATTAGTTTGGTTGAAACTACTTACGGAAGACAACACTATTTTCTTTAACCTTGCTCAGTTGCTGCCTGTACATCTCAGTTTGTTGACCATTCCAATGCCCTGCCGACTAGTTCAGGGTATAGTGACTTTTAATTAACTAGCAATGTTGCTGTCCATCAGATTGTCTTTTTCCTACAGGTGAGACATATCTCTGTGTCAACAGTTTATTTTTTACATACATCTGGAAATTGAAAAGTTGTTAAAGACTAAACCGAAATTAAGGCGGCAGTAGTTTACAAATATTCAAATCTGGTATATCAAAGGAGAAGAGATAAAGAAAAAACTGAAGAAATCGCTTTTACTTCAAAAAGTCTGAGCCAAGATGCGTCGAAAGGGTAATCGTCTCCTGATATTAGATTTATGTTGAACAACATTCAAGAAGCGCCTGGATATAGAAATTTAAGTAAATCTGATTAGACATGTTAGATATGTTGCGTCTGAAGAGCTTTCTCTTAATTGCTCTTATCATATGTCCCGAGTTGAAGATCTGTATATTAGTACCTTTCCCCTCGAGGTAGTAAATAATAGATATAGATTTTTTTTTATTGACAGCTAATTTGTTACGTTTACAGAAGAATAAAAAATATAAACTTAAATTAAGGGAATCTTATGATCACCAGCCCTTTATTAAGGAAATTGTTGTAGTGAACGCAAGCTCTGGAATATCGTATCAAACGAGATACTATAAACTATTTATATACAATCGCTGCTGGAATGTTGCAACAAAGAAATGACAATTTCACATCTGGAAATCTGAAAGCATCACTTTGATCTTGAAACTGTAGTGTCAACTGACCCTTGTGGTCAATATTAAGACAAGGTCATGTTTTCTCCTAATGTCTTTACACGAAATCCATTGGATGTTGGATGTGAACTGATCGATATTTAAGTCTGAGAAGCATGATTTTACTAATTGTTATTAGCTTTAAACTAGCTGTCAGTAACTGCGAGTAATCTCAGATCTGTACTGAGTGTCTTTTTTTGTGAGGATGTAGAAGTACCCTGCTACGTCCACTCTGTGTTTTTGTTACATGTATTTCTGTTTTGTATCGATCTGATGAGTTAAGCCCTTTTCAACTGAATTTTATAGTTTACTCTTTGTTCTGTTACACCACTGTTCCAGGTTAGGGGGAGGGTTGGCGCGCCTGAAACTAGTTTAACCCCGACACATTCTGTATGTGCCTGTCCCAAGTCAGGAGCCTGTAATTCGGTGTTTGTCGTTTGTTGCTGTGTTACATATTTGTTTTCGTTCATTTTTTTGTACATAAATTAGGCCGTTAGTTCTCTCGTTTGAATTGTTTTACACTTGCCATTTCTGGGCATTTTATAGCTGACTATGCGGTATGGGTTTTACACATTGTTTGAGACAGTATAGTGGCCAATAGTTGTCAATTTCTGTGTTACTGTGGACAATCATACCAAATCTTATTTTAATATATACAAAATAGGATGTATCTGTATTAGCCATAACATCTGTATACACTGAGATATTTTCCACATGTAAGACTTAAGTCTATAGTTATGCATTGGTCCCATTTAACATTAAGAAACAAATTGTAATGAAAATGTGATGTATACGTTTTAATTCCAATTTAAAGACATACTGAGTTCGTTTTTATTTTAAATTTTATTAACAGTTTGATGGTGGATTTGTTTAAATTTAGTAAGGAAATTTGAAGACCTGAATGTTTTTTTAAACAATGTTTTTGTTTTATAGAACTTCAAGGACAAATATAATGTAGAATTTTAAGCAAGTTTTTAAATATTCTGTATTAAATTATTTCTGTTGTTCGTTTGTTGTCCTTTTATAATTGATGTGTTTCCCTCGGTTTTACTTTGTAACCTGGATCTGTTTTCTCTTAATCGATTTAAGACCTTTGAACGCCGGTATACTACTGTTGCCTTTGTTTATTTGCAAAAGGTAAATTTCAGCATTAAGCTGCCATTGTGATTGGATAAAAAATAACAAAGTGTGATTAAGAATCAAGAATGTATGGACATTTAAAGATATTTTACTTGAAATTGCTAAACTGGTCCAGTAATAACAGCTTTATATATCTTATATGTAACGGAATAGACATATGATCCGAAATAACTCTTCCTATGTTTCCCGAGTGCTTTCGATTTCTTTGATTAAAAACTTATTTTATATTCAACGAAACGATTCGTCAGTTTATTTGTTAGTCCATTCATCCGGATTTTATTACGTTGTCGTCATGAGGATTTAGCCTCAATTTTTCTAGCTCCACCTAAAATCAAATCGTAAGGCGGCCTGTATAGATGTTCTATAATACTTTTTGGTTTGATAGAGCCTTGGTTGTTTTTCTTGTAAAATTATCCTGTGTTGTTTAATGTTTCCATGTATAGCGACTCCTTTCTCATCGGTTCTTCTTCAAATGCAGATGAAATCTTCGGATGAGTTCAATAATCAAAATCCTAATTGAGAGCCATTTTTGGATGGTAAATAGTATGTTCTTGTTCCTGTCACGAGACCTTCGTTTTTCCTCCGATCGTTTTGAGCAGACAAGCTATACATGCGAGACACTATACATGGTAGAAGCTCAAGAGCTTAATAACGAAAAGTTTGAAATTTTGTTAAAATTTAATATTTTGAACCATATTGTAGGTAAACCGTAATCTAAAACATTTGATATTACGTTGATTATCACTCTGCTTAGAAATTTAACAGACGTCGATCCTCCTTGTACTGGTTTTGGTAACTTGCCCTTGGCAGTTGATACAACACCATGTGCAGATCTAGCTAGAATAAAATATCATAGGAATCTTATATCACACAATAATGCTGGGAAAATAGAGAATTCATTCTTTACCAAGGCTTTGGATGATATTATTGGAGTAGGTAAATTAAAAAAATAGATAGTAAATTGTTTGCCAGTGAAAGTATTAATAATACGTGGAGATTTTAAAGGTAGTATGCCGGTATTCCATGATATCATCAATCTAATTTATATCCGATAAATATAAGGGTGAAAGGGAATCAAATACTGTGGATTTATTATTATTCGTTGGATTCCAATTATCGTGGATTTCGTGGGTACAGGTGAACCACGAAATTAAATGTTCAACGAATAACAAATTTTCTAAAGGATTGTATGCAGACTTCGGCAAAACCACAAAATTAAATATCCACGAACATGTAAGATTTCTATAATCCACGAAAATTGGTACCCACGAAATTAAATGAATCCACAGTAGATTTAAAACTAGGTCAATTCACACACATTGCCATAGTCAGAATATCATACATAAAAAATATAGCATTAAAAAGAAGATGTTATATGATTGCTGAGATGATACAACTATCCACCAAAACCAAATGCCATGGATGTAAGCAACTATGAATCACAGTACGGTCGTCAAAACTTATATCCTTGATTGGTAAGTTTATATGCACTTCTACTTTTTTCAAAAGTCAAAACAGGGATGTGCGGCATATTTTCAACATTTATGTTACTCGAAGAGTTTAAATTTATGCTTAAATTCTGTATCCCCTCCCTCTGCTTTCGGTCTTCCTAAGAACTCAACTTAACCGATATCCTTGTGTATTCATACTATTACAATTCTCAAGGTATGTCTCTACGAGATGAAGCATAAAGATCATATCTAGGGACCAGTGGGTAAACAAAACAAAATATCTATGAATATTAAATTTCTTCCAAAAGAGGCGTGGTTTGTGTATTTACAAAGTGCAACATGTAGACAGTATTTTCAGATATATAAATTTAAAGCAAAAGAATGTTATTTGTTTCCCTCCTTTTTAGTACTTAACAATCAAAGTTAACTTTGTTTATTTTCTAATGATTCAATCTCTTTTTGTTAGAATTTGATACTCACTAAAACCAAACTATTTCAATTACGGTATTGGTTCATACTAACTAGACAACGAATGTTTATTTCTTGTTTGTCCTTTGTTTTTTCGCAAGTCATTTTTTTCGGAAGAGTTTAATGTTGGTTGTTGGTAGGGTTTGCTGTACTGTACAATATTTTGTGATTCCAATCAACTTTTAGTTATCCTTTTGACGTATAATGATAACAATATTAAATTCATACATGTTCAATGTTGCAAACTATTTAACACAGTTAAAATTTGAGGTTCATAAAAATAGTCCTTGCTTTTGCAACTCTAACCCCCATCCCAACCCCAGAAACAAAATCTGAGATTTCCATTCAATTACTGAAGTTAACCCGTTTTGCTTCAATTGTTTCGTTTTAGTTCTTTTCAATAGAGATATTGTTCACATTAAGGGCAACAATACGGTATGTGTTGTTTCTAGTTACAGTTCTTATCAGGTCAGTCGATGGGATGTTTTTGTGGCGACTTGACTGTCACGGTTAATCTTTATAAAACATATACCATTTGTGTAGGTACAATAGAATTAGGAATGGGATGACCACTTTACCTCTATTTTTTATATATAAATATATAAAAGAACACATGTTGCGGGTCAGTAACTGAATTAAAGTACCTACTCCTTATTTTCAGCCTGGATTTTTAGTATTCATAATGTCATCTGTTAAAGTCATGCTGATTATAAGGTTCATAGTTTTCTCTGCTTTCAAAAGTTGTCTGTTTGAACCCGTCCTGGTTTTCTTACTACAACCGGAAACTACATGTGACATATACTATTGGTATCGATATCGGATTCGAACCGGAACTTGTTAGTAATTGGTAATATTAATTATGTGGAAAACAAAAGGGACTGGAATGAGATAATTTTTAATCAACACAATTGTCCGATATATGTTCGATATAAAGTTGAATTCTTTTATTCGTTTTTTTACATCGTGCCGGCTAACACATTTGACCTCGTTATTTAAGTAGTATATATTTATATATTAAATATTAAGATCCATTTTGTTTATATTTTTTCGTTTGGGCTTGTATTATATTTGCCTTCGGATTTATATAATCCGTTCATCATATTTCGATTCTTTAAAATTCAATCCTAAATTGAGGTAAATTATATGGCCTTCCAAATACCGTTTCGATTCCTAACATCACTGAAGAGACATTAATTGTCGAAATCCGGATATGGTGTACCAATTTTTGCACCTTATGTTTGCGGTATACCATCTTTTCCGTAAGTTTATTGTTTTCTGTTTGGTATTAAATTAATTATTAGGATCCATTTTGTTACATCTAGTGATCCGTTTATTTGGCAATCGCCGTGGCAGACATCAGGGTTTAGAACATCTGTTGTTTGACCTGCTAGTCAAATGCGTTTTGTTAAAATATACTTTTTCACTTTTTTTGGTCTTTTGGAAAATGTTGTTTGTGCTGTATTTAGACCCCTCTACCAAGAAATTTGTTTTGCATGCACACGTATAGAAATTGCGATTTTTATCCAACGCAATCATAGGTTTGAACGTTGTTTTCAATTTAAACTTGTTTATATATATATTTATCGTTGGCTATTATTCAGTCATTTTATATATATATATATATATATCAAATGCGTTTCGTTAAAATATACCTTTTCACTTTTTTGATCTTTTGGAAAATGTTGTTTGTGCTGTATTTAGACCCCTCTAACAAGAAATTTGTTTTGCATGCACACGTATAAAAATTGCGGTTTTTATCCAACGCAATCATAGGTTTGAACGTTGTTTTCAATTTAGACTTGTTTATATTTTTTCGTTTGGGCTTGTATTATATTTGCCTTCGGGTTTATATGATCCGTTCATCCTATTTTGACTCCTCAAAATTCAAGAGTCTATCCTAAATTGAGGTAAATTATGTGGCCTTCCAATAACCGTTTCGATTCCTAACATCACTGAAGAGACATTAATTGTCGAAATCCGGATATGGTGTACAAAAAATCTTTGCACCTTTGTTTGCGGTATACCATCTTTGCCGCTAGTATATTGTTTTCCGTTTGGTATTAAATTTATAGTTAAGATCCATTTATTACACCTTGTGATCCGTTTATTTGGCAATCGCCAATGGCGGTTAGCAGGGTTTAAGAACATTTGTTGTTCGACCTGTTAGTCAAATGCGTTTCGTTAAAATATACTTTTTCACTTTTTTGATCTTTTGGAAAATGTTGTTTGTGCTGTATTTAGACCCCTCTAACAAGAAATTTGTTTTGCATGCACACGTATAAAAATTGCGGTTTTTATCCAACGCAATCATAGGTTTGAACGTTGTTTTCAATTTAGACTTGTTTATATTTTTTCGTTTGGGCTTGTATTATATTTGCCTTCGGGTTTATATGATCCGTTCATCCTATTTTGACTCCTCAAAATTCAAGAGTCTATCCTAAATTGAGGTAAATTATGTGGCCTTCCAATAACCGTTTCGATTCCTAACATCACTGAAGAGACATTAATTGTCGAAATCCGGATATGGTGTACAAAAAATCTTTGCACCTTTGTTTGCGGTATACCATCTTTGCCGCTAGTATATTGTTTTCCGTTTGGTATTAAATTTATAGTTAAGATCCATTTATTACACCTTGTGATCCGTTTATTTGACAATTGCCAATGGCAGTCAGCAGGGTTTAAGAACATTTGTTGTTCGACCTGTTAGTCAAATGCGTTTCGTTAAAATATACTTTTTCACTTTTTTGATCTTTTGGAAAATGTTGTTTGTGCTGTATTTAGACCCCTCTAACAAGAAATTTGTTTTGCATGCACACGTATAAAAATTGCGGTTTTTATCCAACGCAATCATAGGTTTGAACGTTGTTTTCAATTTAGACTTGTTTATATTTTTTCGTTTGGGCTTGTATTATATTTGCCTTCGGGTTTATATGATCCGTTCATCCTATTTTGACTCCTCAAAATTCAAGAGTCTATCCTAAATTGAGGTAAATTATGTGGCCTTCCAATAACCGTTTCGATTCCTAACATCACTGAAGAGACATTAATTGTCGAAATCCGGATATGGTGTACAAAAAATCTTTGCACCTTTGTTTGCGGTATACCATCTTTGCCGCTAGTATATTGTTTTCCGTTTGGTATTAAATTTATAGTTAAGATCCATTTATTACACCTTGTGATCCGTTTATTTGGCAATCGCCAATGGCAGTCAGCAGGGTTTAAGAACATTTGTTGTTCGACCTGTTAGTCAAATGCGTTTCGTTAAAATATACTTTTTCACTTTTTTGATCTTTTGGAAAATGTTGTTTGTGCTGTATTTAGACCCCTCTAACAAGAAATTTGTTTTGCATGCACACGTATAAAAATTGCGGTTTTTATCCAACGCAATCATAGGTTTGAACGTTGTTTTCAATTTAGACTTGTTTATATTTTTTCGTTTGGGCTTGTATTATATTTGCCTTCGGGTTTATATGGTCCGTTCATCCTATTTTGACTCCTCAAAATTCAAGAGTCTATCCTAAATTGAGGTAAATTATGTGGCCTTCCAATAACCGTTTCGATTCCTAACATCACTGAAGAGACATTAATTGTCGAAATCCGGATATGGTGTACAAAAAATCTTTGCACCTTTGTTTGCGGTATACCATCTTTGCCGCTAGTATATTGTTTTCCGTTTGGTATTAAATTTATAGTTAAGATCCATTTATTACACCTTGTGATCCGTTTATTTGACAATTGCCAATGGCAGTCAGCAGGGTTTAAGAACATTTGTTGTTCGACCTGTTAGTCAAATGCGTTTCGTTAAAATATACTTTTTCACTTTTTTGATCTTTTGGAAAATGTTGTTGGTGCTGTATTTAGACCCCTCTAACAAGAAATTTGTTTTGCATGCACACGTATAAAAATTGCGGTTTTTATCCAACACAATCATAGGTTTGAACGTTGTTTTCAATTTAGACTTGTTTATATTTTTTCGTTTGGGCTTGTATTATATTTGCCTTCGGGTTTATATGATCCGTTCATCCTATTTTGACTCCTCAAAATTCAAGAGTCTATCCTAAATTGAGGTAAATTATGTGGCCTTCCAATAACCGTTTCGATTCCTAACATCACTGAAGAGACATTAATTGTCGAAATCCGGATATGGTGTACAAAAAATCTTTGCACCTTTGTTTGCGGTATACCATCTTTGCCGCTAGTATATTGTTTTCCGTTTGGTATTAAATTTATAGTTAAGATCCATTTATTACACCTTGTGATCCGTTTATTTGGCAATCGCCAATGGCAGTCAGCAGGGTTTAAGAACATTTGTTGTTCGACCTGTTAGTCAAATGCGTTTCGTTAAAATATACTTTTTCACTTTTTTGATCTTTTGGAAAATGTTGTTTGTGCTGTATTTAGACCCCTCTAACAAGAAATTTGTTTTGCATGCACACGTATAAAAATTGCGGTTTTTATCCAACGCAATCATAGGTTTGAACGTTGTTTTCAATTTAGACTTGTTTATATTTTTTCGTTTGGGCTTGTATTATATTTGCCTTCGGGTTTATATGATCCGTTCATCCTATTTTGACTCCTCAAAATTCAAGAGTCTATCCTAAATTGAGGTAAATTATGTGGCCTTCCAATAACCGTTTCGATTCCTAACATCACTGAAGAGACATTAATTGTCGAAATCCGGATATGGTGTACAAAAAATCTTTGCACCTTTGTTTGCGGTATACCATCTTTGCCGCTAGTATATTGTTTTCCGTTTGGTATTAAATTTATAGTTAAGATCCATTTATTACACCTTGTGATCCGTTTATTTGGCAATCGCCAATGGCAGTCAGCAGGGTTTAAGAACATTTGTTGTTCGACCTGTTAGTCAAATGCGTTTCGTTAAAATATACTTTTTCACTTTTTTGATCTTTTGGAAAATGTTGTTTGTGCTGTATTTAGACCCCTCTAACAAGAAATTTGTTTTGCATGCACACGTATAAAAATTGCGGTTTTTATCCAACGCAATCATAGGTTTGAACGTTGTTTTCAATTTAGACTTGTTTATATTTTTTCGTTTGGGCTTGTATTATATTTGCCTTCGGGTTTATATGATCCGTTCATCCTATTTTGACTCCTCAAAATTCAAGAGTCTATCCTAAATTGAGGTAAATTATGTGGCCTTCCAATAACCGTTTCGATTCCTAACATCACTGAAGAGACATTAATTGTCGAAATCCGGATATGGTGTACAAAAAATCTTTGCACCTTTGTTTGCGGTATACCATCTTTGCCGCTAGTATATTGTTTTCCGTTTGGTATTAAATTTATAGTTAAGATCCATTTATTACACCTTGTGATCCGTTTATTTGACAATTGCCAATGGCAGTCAGCAGGGTTTAAGAACATTTGTTGTTCGACCTGTTAGTCAAATGCGTTTCGTTAAAATATACTTTTTCACTTTTTTGATCTTTTGGAAAATGTTGTTGGTGCTGTATTTAGACCCCTCTAACAAGAAATTTGTTTTGCATGCACACGTATAAAAATTGCGGTTTTTATCCAACGCAATCATAGGTTTGAACGTTGTTTTCAATTTAGACTTGTTTATATTTTTTCGTTTGGGCTTGTATTATATTTGCCTTCGGGTTTATATGATCCGTTCATCCTATTTTGACTCCTCAAAATTCAAGAGTCTATCCTAAATTGAGGTAAATTATGTGGCCTTCCAATAACCGTTTCGATTCCTAACATCACTGAAGAGACATTAATTGTCGAAATCCGGATATGGTGTACAAAAAATCTTTGCACCTTTGTTTGCGGTATACCATCTTTGCCGCTAGTATATTGTTTTCCGTTTGGTATTAAATTTATAGTTAAGATCCATTTATTACACCTTGTGATCCGTTTATTTGGCAATCGCCAATGGCAGTCAGCAGGGTTTAAGAACATTTGTTGTTCGACCTGTTAGTCAAATGCGTTTCGTTAAAATATACTTTTTCACTTTTTTGATCTTTTGGAAAATGTTGTTTGTGCTGTATTTAGACCCCTCTAACAAGAAATTTGTTTTGCATGCACACGTATAAAAATTGCGGTTTTTATCCAACGCAATCATAGGTTTGAACGTTGTTTTCAATTTAGACTTGTTTATATTTTTTCGTTTGGGCTTGTATTATATTTGCCTTCGGGTTTATATGATCCGTTCATCCTATTTTGACTCCTCAAAATTCAAGAGTCTATCCTAAATTGAGGTAAATTATGTGGCCTTCCAATAACCGTTTCGATTCCTAACATCACTGAAGAGACATTAATTGTCGAAATCCGGATATGGTGTACAAAAAATCTTTGCACCTTTGTTTGCGGTATACCATCTTTGCCGCTAGTATATTGTTTTCCGTTTGGTATTAAATTTATAGTTAAGATCCATTTATTACACCTTGTGATCCGTTTATTTGGCAATCGCCAATGGCAGTCAGCAGGGTTTAAGAACATTTGTTGTTCGACCTGTTAGTCAAATGCGTTTCGTTAAAATATACTTTTTCACTTTTTTGATCTTTTGGAAAATGTTGTTTGTGTTGTATTTAGACCCCTCTAACAAGAAATTTGTTTTGCATGCACACGTATAAAAATTGCGGTTTTTATCCAACGCAATCATAGGTTTGAAGGTTGTTTTCAATTTAGACTTGTTTATATTTTTTCGTTTGGGCTTGTATTATATTTGCCTTCGGGTTTATATGATCCGTTCATCCTATTTTGACTCCTCAAAATTCAAGAGTCTATCCTAAATTGAGGTAAATTATGTGGCCTTCCAATAACCGTTTCGATTCCTAACATCACTGAAGAGACATTAATTGTCGAAATCCGGATATGGTGTACAAAAAATCTTTGCACCTTTGTTTGCGGTATACCATCTTTGCCGCTAGTATATTGTTTTCCGTTTGGTATTAAATTTATAGTTAAGATCCATTTATTACACCTTGTGATCCGTTTATTTGGCAATCGCCAATGGCAGTCAGCAGGGTTTAAGAACATTTGTTGTTCGACCTGTTAGTCAAATGCGTTTCGTTAAAATATACTTTTTCACTTTTTTGATCTTTTGGAAAATGTTGTTTGTGCTGCATTTAGACCCCTCTAACAAGAAATTTGTTTTGCATGCACACGTATAAAAATTGCGGTTTTTATCCAACGCAATCATAGGTTTGAAGGTTGTTTTCAATTTAGACTTGTTTATATTTTTTCGTTTGGGCTTGTATTATATTTGCCTTCGGGTTTATATGATCCGTTCATCCTATTTTGACTCCTCAAAATTCAAGAGTCTATCCTAAATTGAGGTAAATTATGTGGCCTTCCAATAACCGTTTCGATTCCTAACATCACTGAAGAGACATTAATTGTCGAAATCCGGATATGGTGTACAAAAAATCTTTGCACCTTTGTTTGCGGTATACCATCTCTGCCGCTAGTATATTGTTTTCCGTTTGGTATTAAATTTATAGTTAAGATCCATTTATTACACCTTGTGATCCGTTTATTTGGCAATCGCCAATGGCAGTCAGCAGGGTTTAAGAACATTTGTTGTTCGACCTGTTAGTCAAATGCGTTTCGTTAAAATATACTTTTTCACTTTTTTGATCTTTTGGAAAATGTTGTTTGTGCTGTATTTAGACCCCTCTAACAAGAAATTTGTTTTGCATGCACACGTATAAAAATTGCGGTTTTTATCCAACGCAATCATAGGTTTGAACGTTGTTTTCAATTTAGACTTGTATATATATATATATATATATATATATATAGATATAAGAAGATGTGGTATGAGTGCCAATGAGACAACTCTCCATCCAAGTCAAAATTTATAAAAGTAAACCATTATAGGTCAAAGTACGGTCTTCAACACGGAGCCTTGGCTCACAAGAAACAGTAAGCTATAAAGGCCCCAAAAATTACTAGTGTAAAACCATTCAAACGGAAAAACCAACTGTCTAATCTATATAAAAAACGAGAAACGAGAAACACTTATGAACCACATCAACAAACGACAACTACTGAACATCAGATTCCTGACTGAGGACTGGTGCAAACAAATGCAGCGGGTTTAAACGTTTTAATGGTACCAAACCTTCACCCTTTTTCTGAAACAATAGTGTAACATCACAACATAGAAAGAAACACTATAAAATATCAACTGAAATAGCTTAACTCAATCAAAGGACATATTAACACCAGTAAACAAATAAATTTGACCTATGATACAATGTAAATACAAAATAAATAAACTGAGGGAAGAATAATAAAAGTAACATGTTATATCGGTATGAAATGTTAAACAATTTAAGGAAAACAATATGCTCGAACAAAAATATCAGCCATTTGCAATAACTTTAAACATAGGTAAATGAAAATATTTTGTTGTTAGGTATACGTGTACAGTTCCAATAGAGAAAGGAAATATTGTTACAAAATAAATAATTTTGATGTTCATAGTACGAAGTGAAAATTTATAGTAGTACCTAACACTTATCAAAGCTGGTATATAGACCAGATATAGCCCTGAATAACATTAAATAACAAAAAAGCATTACAATTAGTATCAACAGGTCAAATAAACAAGAAAGTACGATTTGAGAGTACTCGCAGTTACTGACAGCTAGTTAAAAGCCAAAACAATTAATAATAAAAAACCATGCATCAGAGACTAAAATCAACTAAAACACATCCCAGGGATTTAGTATTTTAATGTCATGGACAGTCAAGGAAGACATGACTAGTGCAATGCCAAAAATAAATGTATCGACAGACAGTAGGATAGTTAGGAGTTTAACCTCTTTATAGATCAAAATGAACGTGGGTGTGTCTTTATACATCCCGTTTGAAAAGAATTCAAATTTAGTTATGTTTTAATTTGCTGATGACAAAATCGATATTAGTGCCAATGTAAACTATATTCAAAGATCTAATTACAACATTGGTAAGATAACCTTTACTAATAAGTTTATTTAAAGGTTCGATGAGTTTACACGGATCACATAGTGATTTCCGCGCTTTAAGTACAATATTACCGTGAATTTAGGATGTAAAATACCGTTTTTAATCAGTTTTCTACAGGTACAGCCAAATTTACTAATCAAATCTTTGTATCTATGAAAGAACTTAGCAAAAGTTTTACGTAATTTATGGTAACGAAATCCCTGACTTAATAATTTACCAGTGATGCATTGATTACGTTCGTTAAAATCTATGACATCACTACACACACGGGCATAACGAACGAGTTGGGATATGACTTTTTTCTCCTATCTCAAATATTGCTTTGTTCTCTATATCAATCCAAGTTAAATATACAGATTTAAGTAAATTTTAGTACTTTTTTGTCAATTGAATTTATCATTACAGGCTGTCGATAGACTGGGTGATCAAAATATGCTTGATGAGTGCAAAATGCGAAAAACAGAAAATATTGGAGGGTCTATAGTGCCATGGAATGTCAGAGGTAAGGATCTAACTCTTGAACTGAATATAAAAGGACCAAATTTGAAAATACTATACATTACTATTAAAGTGAATTTAAGTTCAGCAAAAGAAGAAATGACAACATCATTTACTGAATACCAATAGTGGAGAAAAAGAGGTAATGACCAAACTACTAGACTTACAGTTGGGTGCAGACCAAGCATAACATACAGAAAATGCACGTTAACGCCGCATACTCATGTTTTGTTTGTCAATTCCAATTTTCGCGTTTACTGCAATTACTAATTTCTAATGTTTACTCGAGTAAACGCACGTTTACGCTGTGTCCGTTTAATCAATAGTTAACGGCAATTACTACATATTTTACATCTTTATCCGTACGTGCACTTAGAAAGCACGCGGTTACTCTTTGCGTTAACTATTTGGGAAATTTTAAATTTAATTTTTTTTAATTGTTTGAACGATTTTTATTTTTTAAGTTTGAATATAAACCATAACTTTTTTAAAAGTACGTTCTTTTAGATTCCAAATAAACAATGTTAATCTTGATTTTCAATGGCTTATTCATTTGTTGCAAATGATAAATAAATAAAATATCGCTAAAAAAATTGATAAATTATTGGATAATTAAAAACTTCAAAACTTCAAAAAAAAAGAAAGTTTTATATGTTAACAACATTGTTCATTACGCTAAATTTTAACTAGGCAATGCTTCAAGACTTGAAATTAAACAGACGAAATAAAATTATCTATGAAATTTTGTTTTCAGATAATACACTCATTTCAAAATATTTGCCGTAGTTCATAGTTTTACTGCATTTAAAAGGATTTTGTTGATCGACATATATATACAGACGATGCAGACAACAGGTTTATTTTTTTATAAAAAAGAATTCTTCGAAATAATTCCTTTTCTTTTATGTCAAAAGTCTATCCTAAGGTATAAAAAGAGAATTCATTCCGCCAGTACAATGGTACAAGTTTTGATTATATGAAATAAAAAAAATAGAAATATTCATTATTTTTATTGTTATCGACATACATATAAGTAACTGTAGATTTAAAGAGCTCTCAATTTGTGTAAAAATATCCCTCGTGAAGTATCAAAAGAATAGAATTGTAATGTAATATTTTAACAAAAGGTAAAATATGGCACGTTATATTGGTGTCAACAACAAATTAAAACTCCTTGAAGTTCCCTTTCATGAAATCCATCCGAAGGTAAAAAGTTCTCAACCATCAGGCTCATACAAGAATATTATTTAAAAAAAATTATTGGCACTTTTTATTGTTATCTACATACAAATAAGTAACTGAGACTGAAAGAGCTCTCAATTTGTGTAAAACTATTCATTCTGAGGTACCAAAAGAACTAAAATTTAGTGCCGGTACATTATAATCAAGAAACCAGGAAAATATTGGCAACATTTATTGATGCTGACAACAAATTTTGCAATTTTAAACTTAAATTTCTTCACTTTTATGTATAACAATCCATCCTGACGAACATTTATAGGTTAAGAAAGCAATCAATTATTAGGCCAGGAAACGATGCCAATCTGCGTTAAAGCGTGTTTACTACAACAAGTAAACGTGCGTTTACCTTTTATAAAACTAGAAGACGCGCCTTTTTCACGTTAACGCGGAAGTAAACGCGGAATTAAACGCCCGTTTACTCTTTACAAAAGTAGAAGACGCGCCTTTTTCGAGTTATCGCGGAGGTAAACGTGAACGTAAACGCCCGTTTACTTTTAATGTCTACTGAAATGTTGCAGTTAACGCAGAGTAATATGAAGCGCATGCGAGTAAACGCCGCGTTATCTTTCTCCACCCGTCTACATGTAATGCTTGATTCTACACTCAACTGTAATATCAGAAGAGTGAACGGAGTTTCGACCAACCTATTGGACTCAATATCTGTGCAGCAAAGGAGGTAAGGACCAATCTGTCAAACTTATTATCAGTGGATTGAATGAGGTCAAGACCAAGCTGTCAGACTTAATATTAGTGGAGTAAAAAAGGTCAGGACCAGGCTATTAGACTTTATAAAATCAGAAGACCAAAAGAAGTTAGGACCAAACTATTAGACTTAATAGCAAAGGAGCAAAATAGGTAAGGACCAAGCTATTAGACTGAAAATCAGTGGATCAAAACAGGTAAAGAAACACTTTAGATATTAAAATCCACGTTCAAAGTGTTAAGTATCAAACTTGTGACTCAAGATTAGTAGCGTTTAGGACCAAACTATTAGACTAAATATCAGATGAGCAAACGAAATAAGAAGCAAACTATTGGAATCAATTTCAGTAGAGAAAAACAGGTAAGAGCCAAGCTATTAGACTGAATATCAGTGGAAAAAAAGAATAAGGACCAAATTATTAGACTAAATATCAGAAGAACAAAAGAAATAAGGACCAAACTATCGGACTCAATATCAGTGGAGGAAAACAGGTAAGGACCAAGTTATTAGACAGAATATCAGTGGGAAAAAATAAGGACACAATTATTCGACTAAATATCAGAAGAGCAAAAGAAATAAGGACCAAACTATTAGACTGAATATCAGTGGGAAAAAGAATAAGGACCAAAACATTAGCCTCATATCAGAGGAGCAAAAGAGGAGACAAGGACAAAACTATTGGACTCAATATCAGTGGAAGAAAATTGGTATGGACAAGCTATTAGACTGAATATCAGTGGAAAAAAAGAATCAGGACCAAATTATAAGCCTTATATCAGATGAACAATAGAAATAAGGACCAAACTATTGGACTCAATATCAGTGGAGTAAAATAGGTAAAGACCAAGCTATTAGACTGAATATAGTGGAGCAAAACAGGTGAGGACCAAGCTATTAGACTGAATATTAGTGGAGCAAAACAGGTAAGGACCAAGCTATTAGACTGAATATTAGTGGAGCAAAAGAATAAGGACAACATTATTTGACTTAATATCAGAAGAGCAAAAGAAATAAGAACCAAACTTTTCGCCTCAATATCAGTGGAGCAAAGCAGGTAAAGACCAAGATATTAGACTTGATATCAGTGGAGCAAAAGAAATAAGAACCAAACTATTCGACTCAATATCAGTGGAGCAAAACAGGTAAGGGCTAAGCTATTAGACTGGATATCAGTGGAGTAAAAGAGGTAAGGACCAAACTTTAGATACTAATATTCATGTTCATAAGTGTTAAGTATCAGTCTTATTGAAAATAGAATGTTTTAAAACACACATGAATTAATTTGGTAGAACATATATAAATGTTATTTAGTTTGCTAAATAAGTTAAGACCAGATTACATTATGGCGAATGATTGGTTAAACATAATGCACCAATGGATGAAAAAAAGCGAAATCTTCGGTCGATTCCTTATAGGAAAAAATATAATAATCGAAACCGACCTCTAAGAAAAATTTAAAACGGAAAGTCCTTTATCAAATGGCAAAATCAAAAGCTCAAACAATAAAACGAATGGAAAACAACTGTCATATTCCTGACTTGATGCAGGCATTTCCTTATGTAGAAAATGGTGGATTTAACCTGGTTTGAAAGCTATCTAACTTTTATGACAGGAGTTAGTACCCTTAAATGATAGTTGTCTAACCAGTTAAACTGTTGTACCAAATATTATAAAACTTTGTCACAAAAGATCAGCTACACAAGTGTAACAGTTGAATCAAATTAAAATGATTGAAACAACAACTCTTTTCAAATTTTCCCAACTAAATTCCAATGTTAGACATTATAAAATGTTTTCTTCTTGTCCTGAAAACTATAATGAATTAATATTAATTTAACACACTTACGATGATCTGTAAGACAACACTGTAACAATACAGTTTCAGTTTAATACCAAGCTATTAGACTAAATATCAGAAGAGCAAACGAAATAAGAACCAAACTATTGGACTCAATATCAGTAGAGGAAAACAGGTAAGGACCAAGCTATTAGACTGAATATCAGTGGAAAAAAAGAACAAGGACCAAACTATGAGACTAAATATCAGAAGAACAAAAGAAATAAGGACCAAACTATTGGACTCAATATCAGTGGAGGAAAACAGGTAAGATCCAAGCTATTAGACTTAATATCAGTGGAAAAAAAGAATAAGGACCAAATTATTAGCCTCATATCAGAAGAACAAAAGAAATAAGGCCCCAAATATTGGACTTAATATCTGTGGACGAAAACAGGTAAGGACCAAGTTATTAGACTGAATAGCAGTGGGAAAAAAATAAGGACAAAATTATTAGACTAAATATCAGATGAGCAAAAGAAATAAGGACCAAACTATTGGACTAAATATCAGTGGAGGAAAACAGGTAAGGACCAAACTATTAGACTGAATATCAGTGGGAAAAAGAATAAGGACCAAGTCATTAGCCTCATATCAGAAGACCAAAAGAGATAAGGACAAAACTATTGGACTTAATATCAGTGGAGGAAAACTGGTAAGGACCAAGCTATTAGACTGAATATCAGTGGGAAAAAAGAATAAGGACCAAATTATTAGCCTCATATCAGAAGATAAAAAGAAATAAGGAATAAACTATTGGACTCAATATCAGTGGAGCAAAACAGGTAAAGACCAAGCTGTTAGACTGAATATCAGTGGAGCAAAACAGGTGAGGACCAAGCTATTAGACTGAATATTAGTGGAGCAAAACAGGTAAGGACCAAGCTATTAGACTGAATATTAGTGTAGCAAAAGAATAAGACCAACGTTATTTGACTAAATATCAGAAGAGCAAAAGAAATAAGAACCAAACTATTGACCTCAATATCAGTGGGGCAAAATAGGTAAGGACAAAGCTATTAGACTGAATATCAGTGGAGCAAAAGAATAAGGGCAAATATTTTTGACTTAATATCAGAAGAGCAAAAGAAATAAGAACCACACTTTTCGACTCAATATCAGTGGAGCAAAACAGGTAAGGGCTAAGCTATTAGACTGGATATCAGTGGAGTAAAAGAGGTAAGGACCAAACTTTAGATACTAATATTCAGGTTCATAAGTGTTAAGTATCAGTCTTAAGGACAATAGAATGTTTTAAAACACACATGAATTAATTTGGTAGAACATTTATAAATGTTATTTAGTTTGCAAAATAAGTTAAGACCAGATTAAATTATTGTGAATGATTGGTTAAACATGATGCACCAATGGATGAAAATAAGCGAAATCTTCAGTCGATTCCTTATAGGAAAAAGTAAAATAATCGAACCGAACTCTAAGGAAAATTCAAAACGGGAAGTCCTTTATCAAATGGCAAAATCAAAAGCTCAAACACATAAAACGAATGAAAAACAACTGTCATATTCCTGACTTGGTGCAGGCATTTCCTTTTGTAGAAAATGGTGAATTTAACCTGGCTTGAAAGCTATCTAATTATTATGACAGGAGTTAGTATCCTTAAATGATAGTTTCTTTACCAGTTAAACTGTTTGACCAAATATTATAAAAAAAGATCAGCTACACAAGTGTAACAGTTAAACCAAAGTAGAATGATTAAAACAACAACTCTTTTCAAATTTTCCCAACTAAATTCCAATGTTAGACATTTTAAAATGTTTTCTTCTTGTCCTGAAAACTATAATGAATTGATATCAACTTAACACACTAACGATGATCAGTAAGACAAGATTGTAACAATACAGTTTCTTTTTAATTTTTTTTTATTATTGTTGCATTGAATAAGTTATATACAAAACTGTCAGATGAAGGATACAAGCTCCATGGAGCCTCTAGCTATGTAAATTGTTCTTAAAATATAGGACATAAATTGTAAATAATATTATTTTCTTTTTGCTGGGTCCACATTTCAGTATGCGTCGAAAAATTAACTTCAAACTTGACTAAATAATAAGAAAAGAAGGAAAACTGGTTCTTTGTATACTTGACTTTTTCCTTGAGTAATTTTGGTTGAATTTCAAATACTTTGGCCTCGAGCAGCCCTGAAGATACATTATTTGTTGATGAGCACAACTGGTGCGGAAATGTTGGTACAGTAAATGTTATTATAAACATTAAAAATATAAAACTTAGTTTATTGGTTGATCAAGTAAGGGGTGGAATATTTATCTATAAAATATCCAGATTAAAATGATTATACGTATTCTAATGTTCATGATAAAACCTTTACGATGCAGAAATGCTTGTATTGTGCCCTAATTTTAATGCAGTAACCGTTTACCAAAAGAGGAGGCAAGTTCTAATCCATCTAGAAAATGTTTCATTTTGTTTTAATTGGGAGAAAATATTACAAAATATTACAACCAGATTCAAGATCGTTTTTAATATAATTTCACAATTCTTTAAACATTATAGAAATGAAGTTGTAAATTGTTTAGTAGAAATGATCATTTTGCGTACATAGCAGCAATGTTTCATTGAATTATATTGGTGATGTAACAAAGTAGAATTAGTCAGCTGCACAATCGGGCACGCCTACCTTAGCCAAACGAAATTCTTAATTTGGATTCGTTTTAATCGACAACCATTTCAAGAGGGTGTTAATTTGTTACAAAACACCAAAAAGATGTGTAGGTTGAACGAATTAGACACAAAGCATTGAGTGTTATAGGATCTTCAGAGCTTACAATTGCTGGTCAGTAATTGCAAAAAAACGAAAAGTAGTGGTTATTATAAAGATGAAACCATAAAGAAAATAGAAAAAAAACCTTTGCAATATTCAGCTTTAGATTACTTAATGTAAAATTTACTGTGATTTTTTGTTTGATATAATTTATTGATATTATGTCCACCTTACCTTAGGTATTTGAAAAAAGAATTGGGTAAAATTACCAAAGTTTATAACTAAAAATTATTTTTTTCTTGTCTTCTTATTGCTTTGTGCAGGGCCATCCCGTTTTCAATAATTCACAGATTACGCCATAACCTTTTTATATATTATACTAACTGTTAATAACTATTATGAAACTGGTAAATATACATTCCTTGGTAAAAGCTATGACTGTCGTAAATATGAAACGTTTAGTGACATGTATTTAACGAATTCAATATAATTTTTAAAAAAAAGTAAATATTTATCTTTCAGAACAAATCAATCAGATATTAGAAGAATGGCAAATGAATGCTTGTACATTTGTTGAGACTAGAGCTGCCAAACATGTTTTAGAATGTGTGCAAAAAAAATAATTGTGTAACTATTACTGCTAGTTCTGGTGTTGGAAAGACTGCAACACTGCGATATGTTGCTTTAAACATGATGAATGACGACTATGATGTACTATTAGTAACAAATCCACAAGACATTCTTAAGTTCTACAATCCATACAAGAAAACATTGTTTGTTATGGATGATTTATGTGGAACTTATTCTATAAATAAGTATGAGATTGATAGTTTTCAGTCCGTCATTGAACGTATAAAACTACTGCTTAAGAATCAACTTACAAAAATCATTGTTGCAAGTCGATTACAAATTTACCAAGATGGAAAGTTTAAAACGTTATCAGTTTTTAGGACATGTGTATGCAACCTGCTACAAAAAGAGAAGCAGTCAATAGCAGAATTATATTTGGAAACAAAAGCTTCAGATATAATTCAGTACTGCAATTTGTATGATTGTTTTCCTCTTCTCTGTAAATTGTATGATGCTACTCTTGATCTCAATATTGAAGATTTCTTTACAAATCCATTTTCAGTATATGCAACCGAAATTGACAAGCTTTATCAAAAGGAATATAATGGAAAATACTGTGCTTTGGCTTTGTGTGTCATGTTCAACAACCGATTGAAGGAAGAATGGTTGACCAAAGAAACACAAAAAGAAATAAGAATGGTAATAGAGAACACATGTGAGGCCTGTAGATTGGACAGAGGTACATCTCGACTTATCCTATTAGATGAAATAAAAACTCTTGAACATACTTTCATTAAGAAAGATGAAGATGTATATAAAACTATACACGATAAAATATTTGACTTTCTGACATATTATTTTGGACAAAAAATGATCCAGTGTTTCATAAGAAATGCAGACAGTCTGGTTATTATGCAGAGATTTTCAATTGAAACAAATTATGACACGGATCAGTTTATTACTCTTGTACCAACTAAATACCAACAGATGTACATACAGAGAATGATCAATGACTGGTCAAAATGTAGAGTACAGTTTGTTTTTAATAACATAAATTTTCAGGAACTGACATTCAGACAGAGATTCCTATGTTATTTGAAAACACTGAACATTTCATTCAAGAAACAATTAGCACTGAAATGTGATGTTATTAACAAAGATACTGTGCTGATCCAGTGTTGTTACATAGGTGATATTCCTTTAATTCAGTGGTGTATTTATCAGGGTGTTTATGTTGACCGTTGTAACTATAGAAGTGTGAGCCCTTTGTTTGTATCAGCATTACAAGGTCATACCGGTGTAGTGAAGTTATTACTTGAAAACAAGGCAGACATTAATAAAAGTGAGGATGTAGGAATATCTCCTTTGCATATTGCCTGTCAGAATGAACATAAAGAGGTAGTAAAACTATTATTGGACAACAAGGCAGACATTAATAAATGTACAAACACTGGAGTATCCCGTTTGTATTTTGTATGTCAGGAGAGTTATATAGAAATGCTAAAACTGTTACTGTGCATATTGCATGTCAGAATAATCATAAAGATGTCGTAAAACTTTTACTGGACAACAATGCAGTCATTGATAAGTGTATAGATAATGGAGAAACTCCTTTGCTTATTGCGTGCAACAATAATCATATGGAAGTCGTAACATTATTATTAGACAAGAAGGCTGACATTAATAAATGTACAGATGAAGGGGAATCTCCATTGTATATTTCTTGTCAAAATAATCATCCAGAAGTAGTTTAACTATTACTGGATAACAAAGCAGTCATTGATAAGTGTACAGAAGATGGGGCATCACCTTTGTATATTGCCTGTCAAAATAATCATATAAAAGTAGTCAATCTTTTACTGGACAACAAGGCAGACATTAATATGTGTACAGATAAAGCAGAATCGCCTTTGTATATTGGTAGTTACTATAATCATATAGAAGTAGTAAAATTATTACTTGACCACAAGGCAGACATTAATAGGTGTCCAACTAATGGACAGTCACCTTTGTATATTGCTTGTCAGGAGAACCAAATAGGAGTAATAAAACTATTACTGGACAACAAAGCAGACATTAATAAATGTAGATATGATGGAGCATATCCTTTGTTTACTGCTTGTCAGAATAATTTAAAAGAGACAGTTAAATTATTACTGGAGAGCAAAGCAGACATTGAAAACTGTGCAAATAATGCAGAATCTCCTTTGTATGCTGCTTGTCAGAATAATCATATAGAAGTATTAAAACTATTACTGGACAATAAGGCAGACTTGAATAAATGCAGAGATGATGGAACTTCTCCTTTTCATATTGCTTGTTACAAAAATCATATAAATGTAGTCAAACTATTACTGGAGAACAAGGCAGACATTAATAAGTGTTCAGATGGTGAAGTATCTCCTTTATTAATTGCATGCCAGGGTAATCATATAGAAGTACTGAAACTATTACTAGACAACAAGGCAGACATTAACAAGTGTGCCGTAAATGGAGAATCTCCTTTGTATGTTGCTTGTAACAATAATCATATAAAAGTAATTAACCTATTACTTGAAAATAAGGCAGACATTAATAAGTGTATAGATAATAGATCATCTCCGTTGTTTATCGCTTGTTCTAATAATCATATAGAAGTAGTAAAGCTTTTACTGGGTAACCAGGCAGACATAAATAAGTGTACACATGATGGCGTATCTCCTTTGTTTGAAGCATGTCAGAATAATCACGTTGGGGTAGTAAAATTATTATTAAATAACAAGGCATGTATTGATAAGTGTGCAGATGATGGAGTATCTCCTCTGGTGATTGCTTGTAGGAACTATCATATAGAGGTAGTAAAACTATTACTCGACAGACAATAATAACTGTGTAGACAAAACTAAAGATGCAGACGAGAAAAATGACTGTGTTTTATAGCCTCAATTTAAAAATAATCACAGCTAGTCTTTCAAACTATTGCTGGATAACCTCCTTTGTTATTCATAAATAAAACATCGCAAATTTATTTATAAGTATAACTACTGTAAACCAACTTATTTTTGCGGATACTTTATTTCGCGTATAACCCTTTCTATCCCAATTCGCGCCGACTTAATTTCGCGATTCTCAAATTAACTTGATGCAGGATCATTCAAATAAGGAAAAATCCAAGTTTTACGTATTCGCGACGATTTATATTCGCGTTATTTTTCTGCTTTACCTAAATTGTGATTAGATGTAATTTTACTTATAAAATTGAAATATTCAATTGTTTTTTTTTAAGCTATGTTTGTTCTTATTTTTGTTGGATGTTCATCTTTATTTTTCTCTTAGTGTTTATATTAAATAGTAAATGCAGCTCATCTTCAAAGTCACCTGGCATGTACGTTAACACCTTGGAAATCATAATATCTTCCGATTTCACTAAGCAATTAAAGGTATACTTGTACAATAATTTACATTGTTTTTATAGAACGAAACATTCAGATGAGTTGTCGAGTGCATATGATTCTGTCTGTTTTACAAATTGGTTATTTGTTTCTAATAGTACACTAGTAAAACAGTCATTTTGATCTGAACAGCTCCCAAAAGACAGAACAATGAATTGTTTAGTTATGTTTAGTCTTTCCGTTCATTTTCGTCAATAAAACAAGGCTAATTTGTAGTCATGATTCTTTTCCTGGTACACTTCGGGAATGAGTTGTTATATGATTATTTTTGAATTCTAAAATTTGTGGTTAGCTGTGATTCAATAAATTCATTAGATATTATATCCCACAAATGAAATTAAAGAAGAATATAATGATAAATATACAGAAAAAAGGGGTTTAAAAGTAACCAAATGACAAAGTCAATCATGCGCACATATATAAATATATGTATTGTTTTAAACAAACTTCGTACTCAATCAGAAAATTTAAGTTATGCAGTTATGCTCTTACATATCGAACTGAATATTTTTTATGAATAAATGCAACAATAGTTAACCGGTTTTCAAATCTCGTAAATTGATAAAAAGGCACAAATCAATATAACAAACAAAAACTGAGGGAATTGACTAATGGGTGCGTCGACATGGTTAGTGTTTCTTGCTATGCATTCATCAGCCGAAAAGCAAATCTAAACTTTGTCAAAATATCACATTGGTAAATAAAACGCATACGGTAGAACTACATATCATGCGAGTGTTCTGCTATCGCAAGTTCTAAAACCACAAGAACATTTCGTTCGTGAGTTAAGACACCACAGTGAAATTAAACTATCACATTGATTCGAAGAATTTCTTTTTAAAAATAGAACCCATAAAGACCAACCTAGGTATAGTAATTAAATCGTCTTGCAATGACAATGAAAAAGTCAAATACGATTTAAAATTTGGAGGCAACCAATTGACAATCTTTACACCTGCCTCTGTAGAGAAAGTGCGTAAGATTATTCTGAAAGCTCTAACTAAACCATGCGTAATGAACCCACTTCCGAAAAAAAAATTTAAATCGTGTTTGAATATTTTAGCTAGAGTCATCATGCCAGATAGTGAACTTGTCACTGAAACAGTGTTGTGTAGCACCATCGTTAAAGGAGACGGTTGTCCGACCACTCTGCCCCTCTTGCGTAATGCTGGTACACACAAAGAGGTGTTGAAAAATTATCGACCGATCCTTAACCTTTCGTTTGTACCCAAAGTAGTCGAAAATGTCGTTGAAATTTCTTGAAAACCATCATATGTCAACACTTATGATGACGTACACTCAGCCTACCGTGCGTGTCATTTGCTTGAGACAGCACTATTTCGTGTTCATCATGACATTACTTTTGCACTTGACAACAACTGTTTTGCCGTTTTCCTAATGCTAGATCTATCGGCTGCTTTCTATGTGGTCGATTATTCTATTCTGGTGAAGCAGTTGAAACATTCTTGTCGATAAACGGTACAGCACTTAGTTGGATGAAATTGAATCTCGAGATAAGGTCTCAATGCATCACTATTGGTTCTGTTATTTCGGATGAAATTCATCACAAGTATGGTGGTCCCCAAGGATCGGTCCTGGGATCAAAACTCTATTATATTTTTTCTTAACCAATTGGCGAAATATGTAAACGCCATGATACGTACTCTCACTGCTATGCAGACGACACACACGTTTGCTACGTGTTCAGACTACTTGATAATAGGACAAACATATCAAGGCGACTTGAGGCTTGCGTTGCTGATATCAGCAAGTTGAGATTATGTTAAAATTACTCCAGGATAAAACTGAAATGATTGTATTTTCTCCAAAAATACCGAGTGAAGTACCTTATAGACTTGCATCTGAACTTTGGTGGAAGCATTGGCTGTATGGACTATCAGCTACCATTATTCAGAGATTACCGCGAGTCCAAAACAGAGCAGCAATGGTCATTACAAGGAGGAAGAAATACGACCATATCACACCAATCCTTTAATATCTTCATTGGCTGTCCGTTACTGATCGATGCCAATATAAACTTCTTTTGTATGTGTTCAAGTAAGGTTTTGCAAGAGGAGGCACCAGTCTACCTAAAAGAACTCGTTACTATCTACAAAGCGATGTGAAAACTGAGATCTGAAAATGCCATGCTTTTAATAACGAAAAATGTTAGATTTAACAAATGGGAAAAGAAGATTCAACAAAGTAGATGAAGTTCTGTGGATCAATTTGCCAAGTGAATTACGAAACATACATTCTATGAACATTTAAAAAAAAAAACCTAAAAATTCATTTATTCAGGCATGCTTTTTAATACTTCTTAAAATATATTTACCTCATTGTAATTTTTGAATTTCTAACTTATTTGAATTGTACTGGTCGAGGACCAGTTACCGTCACTTTTTGTCAGTATATGTCATTTATCTTCTTAACGTGAGAAAATTTAAATCTATCCTTTGACAAGGAAAGTGGTTACCAAAAATACTTTAATACTTCAATTGGTCAGTATTTAATATTGACCGAATTTTCTAGAAATTAACTTTTTACGGCGTCTGATTTCGTACGAAATTTGAAGATACCGAGGACCAGTTACCGTCAGCACCGAAATTGATACAATTCTCTCTCAATGGTTGTCAGATGACTTTAAACACGATCTTAAACTATTCTAACAAAATGTATAGTATTGATCTTTTACATAAAATGTTATGAATCAATTTGGAGATAAGCAGATATTTTTTTAACGTTGAAGCGTCGTCTTCGTTACGCAGGAGTTGTCTCTCTTTACTTACCTCGTCAAAGTACCTCATTTTGATTTACCGCCCTTTTTTGATGAACGGTGAACCCCGGCGTGGAAAGCATGGCTCGAAGTAGAATGAAGATGACTGACCAACTGTGAGGAGGAGAAATTTGAAACAGACGAATAAACAGTCAAGACTTTACTTAAAATAGACCGCACATTTGGTTGTGATATAATTTCGAGATCGTTAATATTATAAATCTGACTTGAAATATCGTGAATTAGCTTCCAACTTCCAAGTTCCAGACAGCTCCAGTTTACACGCAGGTAATTTCACTAAAACACGGGTCAACATTTAATTAATTAGGTGTGTAAATACAGACATTTTTTTCCATTTGTTATGATGAACCTGAAGTAGAAGGGGCGACCATTTGATATGTTGTTTTAAGGGGATGGGGTCCACTTCAATACTTAATTGTTAGGGGTGCCGCTAGGGTTCTGTTTTTGTAAATAATTGTTTGTTTTGATATTGTAACACAGTGATGACTGCTGTACCCATATTTTGACTATTTTATTTATAATGTCTGTTTTGTTCACGCATCGTTGTAAATATAACGGAATTTGATAAGACTGTCGTACAAGTGAGAGGTTTAGCGCTATAAAACCAGGTTCAATCCACCATTTTCTACATTTGAAAATGCCTGTACCAAGTCAGGTATATGACAGTTGTTGTCCATTCGTTTGATGTGTTTTGTCATTTGATTTTGCCATGTGATTAGGGACTTTCCGATTGAATTTTCCTCGGAGTTCAGTATTTTTGTGATTTTACTTTTTACCCCCATCCTTTTTATATAATTTATATTTTAAAAATGTATACCTTTTCATATATGGTGTAGGTATTGTTTGGGTTTCATGTGGTGTGTAATGTACAAATGAAATACCAAAGTGTCAAAAGAGAAAAATTGGTTGATAAAAACACAACCGATTTTTAACACCAAGAAAGATGACAGTGAAGAAGTTATGGGAACTTTATTGACATTGTCATATATTTCTGATAGTTTTCCGACCTATTCACACATTTTTAAGCCTGAAAAAGTGACATATTCCAGCTGTACATCCTTTCACCTTGTATATAGGAAGTGCCCCCACCCACCCCCCGGGTCTTCAGTTGTATCGCATGGTTATGTTAACTTTTTAACACATGACATGTCCTGATGCATGTGTTACAAATTATGCCACCTGCTGGCCCCACAACGAGTTGTTGCAAAAGTTCCGGAGATGCATAGTGTTTGCCACTATCTGTACACAAGGCATCGTATAAATGTACCAATTCTAACTAGACATGGCTGCATATATACTTGTACTATAGATACTGTGTTAACTGTTATCTTGATGACCAATTTCTTGATCAAATTATATATACATGTAACGTGACGGTACCCAAATTGCACCTATTTTGACAGTTTTTTCACCTACGTTTATTTATGATCCAGACAAGTTTCCATTCTGTGTTTATTTTGTAGAAGTGTCATTATTGTGTAAATGGTTCCACCAATTTAATTTTGAATCCATATTGAATCACAGAAAAACGGGTTTCAACAGACCTCCAAACGATCCAGAATACTGTAATGAGGAGTACCCAAATTGAATCAATGCTTAAATTCACATCCTTAAAAACCGAATAAGTTAGGAGATGTTTTGTGTAATTTTTTCAAATATTTAGAACAATTTGACATTGGTCCATGCTTAGTTACTGTTCATTTTTTAAGAAATGGATGCTTGTTACATATTTAATATTTACTCATTTTTATACGCCCGTTTACCTCTGTCCATCCGTCGTCAACATGTCGGACATTAACTCAAAAGAGCTTTAACCAATTTGCATAAAACTTTGGTGAATTGTTTATAAAAACGGGACGTATTATGGTATACCATTGTCCGTCTGTCTGTCCGTCCGTCTTCCGTAGATTTACTTTTTCCAGGGAATGCTTCATCATGTGTTCATATGCTGATATAAACTGTGAACGTTAACATTTTGTGTATATTTTAAATATATTTACCTATGTTGAAAGACGTGCATAATGTCAAATCATAAAAATACAAATTGTTTAGTCTCAAAGAAAACGTGTAAGATTTCCTCAGCTATTTTTGTTGAATAGGTGCAATTTGGGTGCTCGGTGCAATTTGGGTACTGTGACGTTAATTAGTACAAATCAGTTTGATGTCCTCTTACACTATAATAATAAATTGATGAAATACATTGGTACTGGCAAATCAGGTTGGGAACAACCCCCCAAATGAGAAATATCCCTTAAATTAGGGACTTTCCCTCGGGCAAGGGGTCATTTTACTGTTGTAGGAAAAAGAAAAAAAAACTTTTTTTTAACTTGAAAGGGGAAAAATTCATTATAGTTAAAACAACTTTTCTAAAAGAGGGATCCCATTATTTTTAACAATATAAAAGAAGATATAATAAGTCCATGACATGTTACGACCATACATGTTTGTATGTATAGTTCTTTGGGAAAAGTTTCTTCAAATAATATAAATATAGGCTCATTTGTATTTAAAGTGGTTTTTACCAAAAAAATATTTGTTATCTCTTTTAATGTACCCCTCTTAAATTAAAAGGGATTTTCATTACATTGATGGTCATTTGAGGGGTTGTTCTCAACCTGATTATGGTACATGTTAGTCCTAATATTTTAAGGAATTTGTTATTTTGTAAATTAGCTGATGTACATTAGTCTGAGACACGTTTTGGACTACATGTAGTGTACAAGGTTGAGTATTAATGAAAAATTGAATTCTTCCCTCTTGTTAGATTAGCTTATATATATTGATTAGCTCAATAGCTGGTCATACAATGTATGTATGCTCTAGTCTATATAGTCTTCGCAAGATGTACGTGTACTTGACTCCTTGACCATTGCTCTTGTGATTTATTGACCTACATATGCATGTAATCAAATTTGCATGTACATGTACTAGACTCCTTGACATTGCTCTTGTGATTTATTGACCTACATATGCATGTAATCAAGTTTTTATGTTCAATTTGTACTATCATGTTTAGCTACATGTAGCTGTGTAGGTCATCTATATTTGGTGTCTGCAATAATTGTAAGATGTGTATGTCTTTCTGGAAGGATTCAACTGACCACAGCCTCAATTTCCTGGTTCATGGCTAAAGGTGATCAGTGGTGTGTTTTCTGTTTTTTTTTAGTCTGTTTCTCAGATGCAATGGAATGAGCAGATCGTTAATTATATAAGGGTATGTTATGATTGTAAAGAGAACATGTCTGTCTTGCAGGGTTCATCTGAAATATTTTTTTGCGTGTTTAAAAGGGTGAAGTATCTTCTTAATTTGAACATTATTAGAACTGGTCTGCAGTGATCGGGAAGGTCGTGCGCCAGTTGCGCATTTTTGACCAGAAATGGTGCATAGAGTGGCAAATGTCAGCGCCAGTGTGGCGCACGATATTTTTCGGTTCATATCTAAACGTTCAGATATATAGTAAAATGAATTTCCGATCGTGTTTCGTGTCACCATATTTGTGTACAAAACTATGTTGTGTTCTCTCCAATGACCGGAGCACCACCTATATATTTTTGGGCCGTCTTGGGCGTTTTCCTTCGTGTTTAGGATAGCAACGTGCGGTATATCTGATTACCGCAAAAATATGATTTTCTGTAATTATATTTATGGTGTTCAAATACAAAGACAAAACTTGCATTTTATCAATATGTTCTATTTTAGCCATGTGGTCCATCTTGGTTTGGAGCCGGGGTCATCAGACAAATTTTTAAAGTTGAGATGACAAACCCTCAAGTGTGCTCACATGGCTCCTTGTGACTGCAACAAAAATAAAGCCTGGTCTTTTATAACGACAAAACTACAGGTACAATATACCTTTTTTTAGCTCACCTGGCCCAAAGGGCCAAGTGAGCTTTTCTCATCACTTGGCGTCAGTCGTCGTCGTTAACTTTTTACATTTTGAAATTCTTCTAGAGAACCACTGAATGGAATGAAACTAAACATGGCATGAATGTTCCTTATGAGGTGCTGACAAAGTGTTGTTACTTTGAAGCCGATCCATCATCCAAGATGGCCGCCAAGGGGGGACTTAGTTTAACATAGGACCCTAAGGGAAATACATACAAATGTCTTCTTTTAAAGAACCACTGAATGGAATGAAACCAAACATGGCATGAATGTTCCTTTTGAGGTGTTGACCAAGTGTTATAACTTTGAAGCCGATCCATAATCCAAGATGGCCGCCTGCGGGGGACTATGTTTAACAAAGGACCCTATGGACCATACATACAAAAGTCTTCTTTTTGAGAACCATTGAATGGATTGAAACCAAACATGGCATGAATGTTCCTTATGTGGTGCTGACTAAGTGTTGTTACTTTGAAGCTGATCCTTCATCCACGATGACCGCCAGCGGGGGGACTTTCTTTAACATAAGATCCCATTGGAAATACATACACATGCTTCTTCTAGAGGTGCACTGAATGGAATGAAACCAAACATGGCATAAATGTTTCTTATGAGGTGCTGATGAAGTGTTGCTACTTTGTTGCTGATTTACTGTTCAAGATGGCCACCAGGATTTTTTATAAAATTACAGGGCCAATATTAAACCAAATTTGGCCTCACTCATATTTAGGGTATATGTTATGATTTTAATCTATTTTAACATGATTTCCAAAATTAAAGTAGAATCAGGTGAGCGACACAGGCTCTTGAGAGCCTCTAGTTTCAATACATTGGCATATCAAAACAAAGTCAAATCATCAATTTCTGATACTGTAAACACAATTTTTTTTTAATTTGAGTATGCTAGTAAATTGAAGGTTAAATACACATGTCTGCTATATCATGTACAAGTATTTCATTAAACATTGTTAAATGAACAAAATATTCCTTTATTACTTGAAAAAAAAATCCAGGTTATCTGAAGTGATGGTGAACTTGTAGTACATTTTAGCGGGACAGGTCAAGACAAACAAGGAGGAGTCCTTTATGATTACATCCTTTAAAAAATCTTTTGTGAGAACAGTATAGCCCAATTACTGACCCTAAATTTTTAGATGGTTAAAAAGTTATATAAAATGTTTTTATGAAAGTTTCAGATTATTGGATACATCAACTTGTTTATAATTAACATCTTCAAAAATCAGTTGCTAAAATATTGGTATATACTGGAAGGTATACATTGTACATGGAACTTGTGTGTACTTCTTGAAGTACTTGTTATTTTTCATATAATTTTCTTTTCAATGTTTTAAAAACCGCAGGTACATTCATTTGTTTTTGTTTTAGAATTACCAATAACGTAATAGTTTTGCAACTTGACCATTGATTATTTTTTTCATTTTGTGAATCCAAATCATGGGTTAAAACTTTATCGCTACCACTTTTTAATTTTACTTCCAGATACAATATGAAGAGGGCAAATAAAGGTAATCTAATCAATATGTTGAATTTAAAGATTAGGAAAAAATATGATTTTCTGTAGCTTAAAATTTACATGAAATATAGAAGTGAAAAAATTGATTGTATCCCCTACAGAAGATATTTGTGTTATCAAAATTTTATCAATATTGCAGCAATAAGTTTGTTATGAACAGTATGAAATTTAAATCAATAAAATGCAATTGCGATCTCAAACATTATTTAAAAACAAATTGCACAGTTCTTCAAATTCAGTATGACAAGAGTCTTTGGATAGATTTTTGTTTTATTCCCTATTCTTCCATTGTCTCAATAATGTCAATATCACTATCAAATTGTAAAAACTCTTCCCTTATTAAAGGTGTCTTCACTCTGCTACTTCTTCTACTGTCTACAGATGAATTACTACATGTAGCATACTGGTGGACTTGAGCAGTGATTTGTTGGTTAGATTGCTTATTTCTTTTTTCTTCCTTCCTCTGTCTCTTCCTCTCTCTTTCGTCTTCTTTTTCAGTGTCTCTCAATTCTCTGTCTCTTTTCTTCCTTTCTCTTTCCTCCTTCTTTGCCTCCTTTAAAACTTCAGCTTCTTCCTTCTTTCTCGCTCTTTCTGTTTTCCTCTTTTCTTTCTCTTCTTCCAACTTTTTTGCTTCATCATGCTTATACTGCAGTTTCTGTAGCATTTCATCCCCTGTAATGACTCTTGCTTCTGTTACAATTTTACTAGAAGTTTTTTTTGCCTGAGATGGATTTGCAGGGGGTAACAACACATCAGCTAAACTTTTTGGGATTAAGTTTTTTGTAACGAGTGGATTTTCTGTTGTTTTGTTCAGCTCAGTTTCTGTTGTGTATGTTAAAGTGTTGCCACAACAGTGACAAAGAATTGTTGATTCCTGGTGCTCTACAAAAGAAAAAAAATTTACACTATAATAGTATTAATTGAAAGGCTAATGAGTTATTGTCAAACTCAGGATAGAACTGTTTATACCTGTGAAACAATGATTATAGGTTTCATAACGAGTGAGAATAGGATATCGCTTGATAACAACTTGTGTTATTTAATTTCTATATAATAACGAGCCTTCGGTGAGTTTATTATTACTATATGATATATATGCTCGATGTTAATATTTATTTTCACTTCGCATTCATCGTTGAATTAAATAATAAACACAAAACATTCATCTGAATATTATTAAAATATTTTTTTAGGTTTTTTTTGTCTAGCCTGTGGCTTCTGTTACAAACAGCTTGACATGCTTGACAAAGGGATATTTATCCGGCGGTGGCGTTATAACTAACTTCTTAAAAGCTTAATATTTCAGAAGATAGAACACCTGGATGCTTCATACTTTGTATATAGAGGCCTTATGATATGAAGTTTCCGTCTGTCATATTTCCATTGTCCTTGGCCGTATTTTCATGGTTCAGTGACTACTTGAAATAAAAATCAAGATTTTTTGTAATGTTAATTTCTCTCATATAAAGAGTAATACTAGGATAACTTTATTTGGTACATGTATGTGTGAACCTTGCAAGGTCCTCATGAGCTTTAATACAGTTTTCACTTGAGCTCAACCTCATTTCATGGATCAGTGAACAAGGTCAAGTTTTCATGGTCAAGTCCATATCTCAGATACTGTAAGCAATAGGTCTACTACATTTGGTGTATGTAATGATTGCAAGGTGTACATGTCCAACTGGCAGGTGTTATCTGACCTTGACCTCATTTTCATGGTTCAGTGGTTAAAGTTAAAGTTTTTGTGTTTTGGTCTGTTTTTTTTAAACTGTATGCAGTCGGTCAACTATATTTGATGTATGGAAATATTTTACGATGTTCATGTCAGTCTGGCAGATTTTATTTGACCTTGACCTCATTTTCACGGTTTATTGCTCAATGTTACATGTTTGTGTTTTAGTCTGTTTTTCTAATACTGTATTCAATAGGTCAACTATATTTAGTGTATGGATATATTATACGATGTACATGTCAGTCTGGCAGGTTTTATTTGACCTTGACCTCATTTTCATGGTTCATTGCTCCATGTTTAGTTTTTATACGACCGCAAAAATTTTGCGGTCGTATATTGGTATGACGTTGGCGTCGTCTTCGTTGTCGTCGTCGTCCGAAGACACATTGATTTTCGCACTCTAACTTTAGTTTAAGTGAATGGATCTCTATGAAATTTTACCATAAGGTTC
Source organism: Mytilus californianus (assembly GCF_021869535.1). Taxonomy (NCBI): domain Eukaryota; kingdom Metazoa; phylum Mollusca; class Bivalvia; order Mytilida; family Mytilidae; genus Mytilus; species Mytilus californianus. The sequence goes on from NW_026262750.1 coordinate 220,085, forward strand.
AATACCACAAAAGGAAGGTTGGGATTGATTTTGGGGGTTATGGTACCAACAGTTAAGGAATTAGGGGCCAAAAATAAGCATTTTTGTAACTTCCAGACATAACTTGTGTGTTAGTGTATGGATCTCTCTGACATTGTACCACAAGGTTCCATATCACACAGGGAATGCTGGGATTGATTTTGGGGGTAATTGCCTTAAAATTTTAGGAATTAGGGGCCAAAAAAGGGGGAAAAAACAAGCATTTTTCTAGTTTCATGACAATAACTTGTGTGTAAGTGTTTGGATATTTCTGAAATTGTACTACAAGGTTCCATATCACAAAGGGAAAGCTGGAATTGAGTTTGGGGGTTATTGCCCGAAACGTTTAGGAATTGGGGGCCAAAAAACACATTTTTCTAGTTTCCAGCCAATAACTTGTGTTCAAGTGTATGGATCTCTCTGAAATTGTACTGCAAGGTACCATACCACAAAGGGAAGGCTGGGATTGAGTTTGGTGGTGATGAATCATAAGGGGGTTCAAAAAATTTGGGGGGGGGGGGGTTTCTTTCCTTTTTTTTTCTTTTTTTCCTTTTTTTTTCTTTTAAAATTTTCCATTTTAAGTTGGTTATTTCTGATTTATATTTAAAAGCAAATAATAATGATATGGTAGGAGATACACACCAAACAGGATATAATAAGTATTGTGCAATAGCAAGAAATCTTCAATTGCACAGTATTGCGCAATAGCAAGAAATCTTTAATTGCACAGTATTGCGCAATAGCAAGAAATATCCAATAGCACAATATTGCGCAATAGCAAGAAATTGTCAATTGTACAGTATTGCGCAATAGCAAGAAATATTCAATTGCACAGTATTGTGCAAAAGAAGATACTTGGTATAAATTGCTTATTTCTTGACCAATTTCAATGGGGTTTTATTCTTGAATTCTTGTTCTTCTTTAATATGCTGAATCTAACCGTGTATTAAGTTTTTGGATTTTGGGCCCCGTTTTTAAATTGGTCCACATTGAGGTCCAAAGGGTCCAAAATTAAACTTTGTTTGATTTCATCAAAAATTGAATTATTGGGGTTCTTTGATATGCCAAATCTAACCGTGTATTTAGATTCTTAATTTTTGGTTCCGTTTTCAAATTGGTCTACATTAAGGTCCAAAGGGTCCAAAATTAAACTAAGTTTGATTTTAACAAAAATTGAATTTTCAGGGTTCTTTGATATGCTGAATCTAAACATGTTTTTAGATTTTTGATTATGGGCCCAGTTTTCAAGTTGGTCCAAATCAGGGTCCAAAATTAAACTTTGTTTGATTTCAACAAAAATTGAATATATGGGGTTCTTTGATATGCTGAATCTAACCATGTATTTAGATTTTTGATTTTTGGGCCCCGTTATCAACTTTGTCCACATTGAGGTCAAAAGGGTCCAAAATTAAACTTTGATTTCATCAAAAATTGAATTCTTGGGGTTCTTTGATATGCTAAATCTAACCATGTATTTAGATTTTGGATATTGGACCATAATAGGTGAATGTCCAATTTAAAAATTTTTAAGTTCTTAGACCACATTCATTCTGTGTCAGAAACCTATGCTGTGTCAAATATTTAATCACAATCCAAATTCAGAGCTGTATCAAGCTTGAATGTTGTGTCCATACTTGCCCCAACTGTTCAGGGTTCGACCTCTGCGGTCGTATCAAGCTGCGCCCTGCGGAGCATTTTATTGTGTTTTGGTCTGTTTTTCTTAAAACTTGAAGCAATTGGTCAACTATATTTGGTGTGTGTAATGATTGTAAGCTGTATGTGTCTGTCTGGTAGGTATCATCTGACCTTCACTTCATTTTCATGGTTCAGTGGTTAAAGTTTAGTTTTTATACAACTGCAAATTGCGTCGTATAATACTATGATGTCGTCATCCGAAGACACATTTGGTTTCCGGACAATAACTTTAGTTTAAGAGAATGGATCTCTATGATTTTTTACTAGAAGGTTCAATACCACAAAAGGAAGGTTGTGATTGATTTTGGGGTGATGGTACCAACAGTTTAGGAATAAGGGGCAAAAAACAAGCATTTTTGTAGTTTCCGGACAATAATTTGTGTGTAAGTGTATGGATCTCTCTGAAATTGTACCACAAGGTTCCATATCACAAAGGGAAGGCTGGGATTGCTTTGGGGTTAATTACTCTAAAAGGGGAGGGGGGGGGGGGGTTGTGGTGTTCAAAATGTTGGGGGGATATTTTTTTGGGGGGGGGTTCATTTTTTTTCTTCAAATTTTTGAAATCTTCAATTGCACAGTATTGCGCAATAAGAAATCTTCAATTGAAAACAAATACAAATATTTGAACCAATTTTGATCAGATTAATTAAGTCTTTAATTTTTTGAGGGTTCTAACCTTGTATAATTTTTTTTATATTGGGCCCAATTTTTAAATTGGTCTAAATTGTGTTGCTGAATCTTATTGTGCATTTAGATTTTTATTTTGGGCCCTGTTTTCAAATTAGTTCATATTAAGGTTTGAAGGGTCCAAAATTAAACTTTGTTTGATTTCAACTAAAATTAAATTATTGGTGTTTTTTTATATGCTGAATATAACCATGTTGTTAGATTTTAGATATCAGACCATACTAGGTAAATTAAATGTCCCATTTCAAATTTTTAAGATCATTGACCACATTTATTTTGACAAATTGTGTCAGAAACCTATATTATGTCAAAAATTGGATCACAATCCAAATTCAGACAGTATCAAGCTTGAATATTGTGTCCAAACTTGCCCCAACTGTTCAAGATTTGACCTCTGCAGTCGTATCAGGCTGCTCTCAGCGAAGCATTTTATTGTGTTTTGGTCTCTTTTTTTTAAACTGTATGCAATAGGTCAACTATATTTGATGTATGGAAATATTTTAAGGATTAAACTAATTTTTACGAGAGTTGATATGATGCGATATCCAATTCTCAAGAGTTGTTAAACCTATTTCTCTTATGGTCAACACTCTTTTGTGATAAATTAAAAATTCTGTGAATCGTTGATCTACTCTTTTGCACATACATGCAACAGTATGATGTCATATGTCTTTTTACAGTGTCAAACTATAACATCAGACATTTTAAAACTTTATACATCAGAACTTTTTTTAACAATTTCATATGGTAAATTCAGAAATCTTTGTGATGTTTGAATTCTTGATAATGTTGCATGAATTAGGTGTCACAAAAATAGAATAGATTTGCAAATAATTAAAGATGTGGCCACTTTTCCAGAAATTAAAAAAAAAATCTCAATTTTTTTTCCATTTTCAACAGATGCATGCAAACATTTCTTAATCTACGGAGTTAAGTGTTGAAATCAGGAGCATAATGCTTGCTTTAACATAGTTTGCAAAATATTACCATTACTAGTGATAATTGTAACATCTACATCTGTAATCTCTTTATTTCCCTTTTCAGTTTTATGAAAGTCTGCTGGAGCTAGTTGAGAATTGGGAATTATGGACCTGTCTACAGGATACATTCCAGATTTCCTAAAAGACTCTTTCACACGTGCTAAGGATAAAGTCTGGTCAATTGCAGTGCTGGAAATAAAAATCATACCCATTATTCGAGAAGGAAGAATTTATAAAGTGAAAAGTAGTTATAAGGTATTTGTTCTTGTCATGGGTTATATCATACAGTAATAAGATTATGCAAGTGATGTGAAATAAAAGTTGGTGTGCTTCATGTGACTAAAATTTGAATATCAACAAGTAAGAAACAATGAGCTCACAAATGCAAAAGAAACATTATAAATCAGCCATAACTTTCAAATTTTCCAAGGGCATTAAATGTTACCCTTAACCTTCCTTCTGTCCCATTTTCTTTTCAAAACGAGAGTTGTGGCATTTATGTCCTCAAGACACATTCTTCTTTTTTATGCCCCACCTAGGGGCATTATAAATGTTTTTCGGCCTGTGCGTCCGTCCATTCGTCTGTCTGTCCCGCTTCTGGTTAAAAGTTTTTGGTCAAGGTAGTTTTTGATGAAGTTGAAGTCCAATCAACTTGAGACTTAGTACACATGTTCCATATGATATGATCTTTCTAATTTTAATACCAAATTAGAGTTTTGACCCCAATTTCACAGTCCACTGAACATAGAAAACGATATCGGAGTGGGGCATCCGTGTACTATGGACACATTCTTTGTTATTTTTATGCCCCCGCCGTAGCGGAGGGGCCATTAAGTTTTACCCCTTGTCCATCTGTACGTACGTCCCAAAATTGGTTTCCGTTCTCTAACTTTAGCTTGCCTCGAGCAAATGTTATGAAACTTATACACAATGCTTATTTCAACAAAACTCAGATCAAGTACAAATTTGGTAGTGTCACTTTTACCGTTCTTAATTTATGTCCCTTTATAACTTTATATGCTAGCTGGGGCATCATCTGTGTCCATGGGAACACATTCCCCATTTCTTTTTTTTTTTCATCTACAATGACTACATGTTACTATATTTCCTTACAGATGCTTAATGAAAGGATACAGCTAGTAACTACTGAGACCGATGGAAATCAATACCTTGTTGATTTGAAAATCATGAAAATATGAATTATTCTGCCAAGGTGAAGAGGAAGCGTGGAATCATAAATTTTGGTTGTGTATATCATTCTATTTATCAGGTGAAATAAGTGTACAAACTATTATTAATTAAATTATGAGTTAAGCACTCTTATTTTAAACAAAATTTGTAATTTGATTTGATGATAATGTTTCCTTATATTGTGTACCAAAATTGTGTACCAAAATGCTTGTTATTTGTCAGCAAAATATTTTTTTCCCATTGAAATGAAAATAAATTTCACTAAATAAGTTAAATTGTCAAATGATAATTAACCATTGCAATACAAAATTCATTTATACCAAATAAATATTTTAATCATAACCCAGCATACTGTAAATACCTTAATAAAGCAGGAAACTTTGCTTTGCCTATGGTGGCAGACTTGTTCAGGTTTCCCACTGTCACAGCTAATTGGTTGACCTTTTCTTTCAAGGGACCAAAGATGGCAACATCAAGGGGCTGAAGCAGATGAGTAGTGTGTGGTGGTAAGCCAATAATGTGGATGTTGTTTGCCTTAGCCTTTTCAATCAGGTCGATACTAATGTGTGAGTCATGGTTGTCAAATATTAATAACACTGGTCTTCTGGTTCCACAGAATGGGAGGAACACTTTGTCAAACCAGTTTTCAAATAACTCTGTGTCCATATAACCTGATTCAGATGAGCCGTACAGCCAGGTATCTGGAACACCATCTTTAAAGTTCCTGTGTGGAAGGCAGTCGTCAAAAATGATAAAAGATGGAAGGACATGTCCATCAGCACCTATGCACATATGTACAGTGATGTGACCATGCACCATCACTTTTTGCTGATAACTATGGGAACCTTTTAGTGTTAAAACTTTTTCTTTACTTTTTTCTTTGCCACTGAACCCAGATTCATCACAATTAAAGATTTGGTTAGGTTTATTTGTCAAACCTAAACTATCAACTGTGTCAGAAAGCAGTTTAAAATACTGGTCCACAACTGTGACATTCGACATACGCCTCCTGGCTTTGTCCTGCTGTTCAGGAAGTTTTTCCGACAGTTCCCTGTGTCTGTTCAGGAGTTTGTTGATCCATTTGTTGCTCGGACCTTTGTCCATATTAAATAGTGTTTTCCTGCCTGATTTTTCCACGATTGAAAGAACAAATGCCTTCAACATCCTTCTCGTCAATGGGAAACCCCTTTCAGACATATACTTGACATAGTTGATCAAGGATGTCTCTTCCTCATCTGTTAGCATTTTTGAAGGCCCATTCAAATGGTTGTCGTATTTTCCATTGACATGGTCGGATATAGTTGTCCGCGGAACCCCATATTCTTTAGCTGCTTTTGAAATGCTCATTTTGTTAGAATTCACTGCACCAACAGCTTTATCAAGAGACTCCTGCAGGTATTGCTTTTTTTTAGGCATCCCTAAAAGTAGAAATATACATATATATATGTATATGTCAATAACACACTTAGTCATTATATGTATTGAAGTATTTCCGATTTTTGATGGTTGATAACTAGTGTATTTTTGTCCCCTGTCTTGCGTGTGGTGTGGGCAATATAGAAATGGTGGTTGTCCGTCTGTATAAAACAAATCTGTACCCAGAAATTGAATGCTGATTCCCCCTAATGTAAGAAATTTCAAAGAGAAAGCAGGCAGGAAAACATTTTATTTTATTTTTATGCAAGAGATCAATCTAAGCACATGCAGCTTCAATCTACAGAGAATTTTTTCTTAAACTACTGACCAGTAATATTTATTACTATAAAAATAAGATGTGATATGATTGCCAATGAGACAACTCTCCACCAGGCCAGGATACAGCCTTTAACAATGAGCAAAACCCACTCTGCATAGGAAGCTATAAAAATTGTATAAGATTTGTAGGGTAGAGGACCATAGAATAAAGGTTTTAAAACTATTGAGTTATTAGATTGTTGGGAAATGAATCTCACTTAGTACCCAGATAATTTAACCACATATGTGAAAATGTGTCCGCTCTGAAGTGAGCTATCAAATTGTCATAGCTATTTAAACAACTTTACAAGGAATAATTCTTTTATAATTACTTGATAAGAATAAAAGATGTGTAAGCAGTTTTACTTGGCCATGGTCATTTGAACCCCCCCCTTTTACCCACAAGCATTTTTCTAGTTTCAGGACAATAACTTGTATAAAGTATTTTAATTGCTCTGAAATTGTACACAAGGTTCAATACCACAAGTAGAAGGTTGGGATTCATTTTGGGGGTAATTGCCCAAACGGAGCAGGAATTGGGAGCCAATAAGGGTCTAAAACTGTTTTTATACGACCGCAAAAAATTTTTGCTGACGTATATTGGTATGACGTTGGCGTCGTCCGAAGACACATTGGTTTTCGCACTCTAACTTTAGTTTAAGGAAGTTTGCTCCTCCTGTTTTTGAAATTTTGCCAGATTTTCGGAATCCTCTGGTTTTATCCATGTAGTGCCTTTAAAAAATTTTGCCCACTAACCCCTACTTTTCTCTTCATAATTTTATTACATATAGTTTCAAAAGCCATATTTGAAAATCTTATAAAATCCTTGTTATTTTTTCATAGTTTTTGAAAGAAAAAAGATGCCAATGTTAAATGTATGAAAAATCTAGAAAGAATCATTTCCCGCCAATTTTCCAAGGCTTATATCTCAAAAACAAGCACACGAACCTATCATTTTTTCTTCTTTTTAAGTTCTGTTATAAATATACTTTCAATTCATAACAGTCTTTTTGAAAGCTTGTTATTCTGAAACAGAGTAGCAAACATCCTTAAGTGAATGGATCTTGATGAAATTTTACCATAAGGTTCAATATCACAAAAGGAAGGTTGGGATTGATTTTGGGGGTTTTGGTACCAACATTTAAGGAATTAGGGGCCAAAAAGGGGCCAAAAATAAGCATTTTTCTAGTTTCATGACAATAACTTATGTGTAAGTGTATGGATCTTTCTGAAATTGTACTACAAGGTTCCATATCACAAAGGGAAAGCTGGAATTGAGTTTGGGGGTAATTGCCCAAAACATTTAGGAATAAGGGGCCAAAAATAAGCATTTTTCTAGTTTCCAGACAATAACTTGTGTTCAAGTGTATGGTTCTCTCTGAAAGTGTACCACAAGGTTCCATATCACACAGGGAATGCTGGGATTGATTTTGGGGGTAATTGCCTCTAAATATTAGGAATTAGGGGCCACAAAAGGGGCAAAAAACAAGCATTTTTCTAGTTTCATGATAATAACTCGTGTGTAAGTGTATGGATCTTTATGAAATTGTACTACAAGGTTCCATATCACAAAGGGAAAGCTGGAATTGAGTTTGGGGGTTATTGCCCAAAACATTTAGGAAAAAGGGGCCAAAAATAAGCATTTTTCTAGTTTCCAGACAATAACTTGTGTTCAAGTGTATGGATCTCTCTGAAATTTTACTGCAAGGTACCATACCACAAAGGGAAGGCTGGGATTGAGTTTGGGGGTGATGAATCATAAGGGGGTTCAAAAAAATGGGGGGGGGGGATTTTTTTTTTTTTCTTTTAAAATTTTCCACATTAAGTTGGTTATTTCTGTTTTATATTTAAAAGCAAATAATAATGATATGGTAGGAGATACACACCAAACAGGATGTGTAAATTATTATAAAATAAGTATTGTGCAATAGCAAGAAATTTTCAATTGCACAGTATTGCACAATAGCAAGAAATCTTCAATTGCACAGTATTGCGCAATAGCAAGAAATCTTCAATTGCACAGTATTGTGCAATAGCAAGAAATATTCAATAGCACAATATTGCGCAATAGCAAGAAATTGTCAATTGTACAGTATTGCGCAATAGCAAGAAATATTCAATTGCACAGTATTGTGCAAAAGAAGATACTTCGTATAAATTGCTTATTTCTTGACCAATTTCAAGGGGGTTTTATTCTTGAATTCTTGGGGTTCTTTAATATGCCGATTCTAACTGTGTATTAAGTTTTTGGATTTTGGGCCCCGTTCTTAAATTGGTCCACATTGAGGTCCAAAGGGTCCAAAATTAAACTTTGTTTGATTTCATCAAAAATTGAATTATTGGGGTTCTTTGATATGTCGAATCTAACCGTGTATTTAGATTCTTAATTTTTGGTTCCGTTTTCAAATTGGTCTACATTAAGGTCCAAAGGGTCCAAAATTAAACTTAGTTTGATTTTAACAAAAATTGAATTCTTAGGGTTCTTTGATATGCTGAATCTAAACATGTATTTAGATTTTTGATTATGGGCCCAGTTTTCAAGTTGGTCCAAATCGGGGCCCAAAATTAAACTTTGTTTGATTTCAACAAAAATTGAATATATGGGGTTCTTTGATATGCTGAATCTAAACATGTATTTAGATTTTTGATTTTTGGGCCCCATTATCAACTTTGTCCACATTGAGGTCAAAAGGGTCCAAAATTAAACTTTGTTTGATTTCATCAAAAATTGAATTCTTGGGGTTCTTTGATATGCTGAATCTAACCATGTATTTAGATTTTGGATATTGGACCATAATAGGTGAATGTCAAATTTAAAATTTTTAAGTTCTTAGACCACATTCATTCTGTGTCAGAAACCTATGCTGTGTCAAATATTTAATCACAATCCAAATTCAGAGCTGTATCAAGCTTGAATGTTGTGTCCATACTTGCCCCAACTGTTCAGGGTTCGACCTCTGTGGTCGTATCAAGCTGTGCCCTGCGGAACATTTTATTCTAGTTTTCAGACAATAACTTGTGTTTAAGTGTATGGATGTCTCTTAATTTGTACCACATTTTACATGAAGAAAATTCATTCAAAATTAATTTTTTTGGAAGGTTTTTTTTCCTCGAAAGAAAATTCTCTTCAAATATTTTTTTTTTTTGGAGGATGGGTAAAAAAACAGTTTTTTTTTGGGGGGGGGGGGTCTATTTTTGTTCCCTCAAGATTCAAGAAATTGTCAATTTTCCAAAAAAAATTGAGGGTCACAATTTATTAAATTGCTAATTCTTTGTATATAGTCTGAAAACAGATTTACTAAGTATTGCGCAACAGCACAGTGTATTGCACAACAGCAAGAAATCTTTGACTACATTTATTCTGTGTCAGAAACCTATAATGTGTCAAATATTTAATTACAATCCAAATTCAGACCTATATCAAGCTTGAATATTGTGTCCATTTTTGCCCCAACTGTTCAAGGTTGGACATCTGCGCTCAGCAAATCAGTTTATTTATATAGATTAGACCGTTGGTTTTCCCATTTGAATTGTTTTGCACTAGTCATTTTGGAGCCCTTTATAGCATGCTGTTTGGGGTGAGCCAAGGCTCTGTGTTGAAGGCCATACTTTGACCTATAATTGCTAACTTTTTATACATAGCAGACTTGGATGGAGAGTTGTGTCATTGGTGCTCATACCACATCTTATATATATTAGTTACAGATCAAGTTTTAATTTTTTTCCGAACTAATGATTTTGTGCAGAGTTATGTTCCTTGGACTTGGAAAATTAAGGCAAGTGATCAGCTTTTTTCATTTTTTTCATTCATTGATTGATATTTGGTATATAGTTTAACCATGACAAGTTGTAGATAGGTGTGCAATTTGTTCAGTTTGGATGATTTTATTGTAGCGTTATGGTCCTTGGACTTAAAAAATCACTCAAAAAATCATTTTTCCATCGATATGTTATGGCAATGTCTGCTTCTGAGTCGAAAGACATTTTGGTGTGCAAAAAATAACTTGAATACAATTGTAATGATCTCTCTGAAATTTTAGCACAAAGTTCCATACCACAATCGGAGGGTTGGGATTGATTTTTGGGGTGGTTGTTTTGTAATTCGGGGCCAAAAACAATTATTTGTATGGTTTGAAGACAATAACTTGAATATAATTTTACTACAAGGTTACAACATACTTAAAAAGAAAGTTGGGATTGATTTGAGGGTCATGGCCCAAACTATTTAATAATAAGGGGTCGGAAAGGGGCCAAAAACAACTATTAAAAAGTTGGTCCAAATTGTGGTCAAATATTAAACTTTTTAATGTCATCAAAAAATGAAATTGGTGTTCTTTTATGTGGGCAATCTATCTGTTTTAAATTTTTGGTTTTTGGACCGTTTTATGTTTACTTGACGTATGGTGGTATACGGTTGTCCGTCCGTCGTCAACATGTCGGACAATAACTCAAAAACGCTTAATTCAATTTGCAAATTTGCATGAAACTTTGGTGAATTGTTTAGATCTATTGATGTGATCTCCCTTTCATAAAAGAATTTTAGATTTTATGTTTTAGAGTTGTGGTTTTTTTTCTTTAAAAAGGGTGATTTTCCAGTTTTCGGACTAAAACTTAAAAACTCTTTTGAGCAGTTTCATGAAACTTTAGATTTTACTCTTCTGAGTGGTGGGATTTTAGTCCATGGGACACGGATGATGCCCCCGCTTGCATATAACGTTATAATGGGGCATAACTCAAGAACTGTAAAAGTGATGCTACCCAAATTTGTACTTGATCTGAGTGTTGTAGTAATAAGCATTGTGTAAGTTTCATAACATTTAGTTGAGGTATAGAAACTAAAATATTTGGAATTTTTATACGACAGCAGGTAGTACTATGTTGTGGTGTTATCTGCGTCGGAAGACATTTTTGTTTTCGCAGACAATAACAAGTATAAGTTCATGCATCTCTGAAATTTTAGCACACGATTCCATACCAGTAAAGGATGGTTGGGATTGTTTTTGGGGGCTACTGTCATTGCGGTTTTGTAATTAGGGACCAAAAAAGGTAAGTTTTACTGGTTAATGGAAAATAAATTAGTTCGCGAGAATTACTTAGTGTAAGTGTATGGATGTGTAAGAAAAGGGCCAAAAAAAATTTATTGTCTGGTTTTAAGACCATGACAAGTAAGGATTTTTTTTTGTCTTTTAACACGAGGTTCCACACCACAATAGGAAGGTTGGAGGTCAAAAAAGGTAACAAAAAAAAATTTTGCAGGTTCACAGACAATAACTTGAGTATATGTGTATGGATCTTAGCACAAGGTTCCATACCACAATAAGAAGGTTGGGGTTATTGTCGTAGCTGTTTAGGAATTGGGGTGCCAAAACAAGCATTTTTAGCTCACCCAGCCCGAAGGGCCCCATGTTAACTTGCGCCATCACTTGTTGTATGTCGTAAACTATTTCAAGAAACATCTCTGAAACTACCCGGGGTAATACTTCTTTTAACTGAATGTTCCTTAGGGTAACTGGTTTATAAATTGTATCAGAAGTTTTGATCCATTAACAAACATGGCCGCCATGGCTAAAACTAAAACATAGGGGTCAAATGCAGTTTTTGGCTTTTATCTAAAAAATTATAGCAGTTAGAGCAAAAGTGACATGTAGTTAAAGTGATGAATAAGTCTAGATCTATCTGCTATGAAATTTTCAGACCAATTGGACCACCCATTGTAGGGTTACTGTCCGAAATAGTTTATTTTTATGAAAAAAGTTTCAGCTAAGTAGGATCTACAAATAAGTCAAATGATCAAAATAGTCAATTGACTCTTTAAGGAGTTATTGCCCTTGAAACGTTCATTTTTTTACATTTTTTCGTGCAAGTCTCATTACTTTTTCAAAAATCTTCTCTGAAACTACTCGGCCAAATATCCAAACTTAAATTGAATGTTCCTTAGGGCATCTAGTTTATAGATTGTATTCGGCGATTTGATCCATTCAAAAACATGGCAGCAGTTTCTAAAAATAGAACATAGGGGTCAAATGAAGTTTTTTGCCTTCATCTCAAAAACTGAAGCAGTGAGAGAAAAACTGACGTAGGTGAAAGTGTTTAAACAGGTTTAGATCTACCTGTCCAGTAATCTTCATACCAATAGGAAAACTTATTGTTGGGTAACTGTGCAGAAATAGTTAATTTTTTGGAAATTTTAGTTTTATACGACCGCAAAAAATTGGTTTTCGCACAATAATTTTAGTTTAGGTGAATGCATCTCTATGAAATTTTACCATAAGGTTCAATACCACAAAAGGAAGGTTGGGATTGATTTTGGGGGTTAAGGTACCAACAGTTGAGGAATTACGGGCCAAAAATAAGCATTAAAAAATTTGTAACTTCCAGACAATAACTTCTGTGTTAGTGTATAGATCTCTCTGACATTGTACCACAAGGTTCCATATCACAAAGGGAATGATGGGATTGATTTTGGGGGTAATTGCCTCGAAATAATAGGAAAAAGGGGCCAAAAAACAAGCATTTTTCTAGTTTGACGACAATAACTTGTGTGTAAGTGTATGGATCTTTCTGAAAGTTCCATATCAAAAAGGAATAGCTGGAATTGAGTTTGTGGGTATTGCCCAAAACGTTTAGGAATAAGGGGTCAAAAATAAGCATTTTTCTAGTTTCCAGACAATAACTTGTGTTTAAGTGTATGGAGCTCTCTGAATTTGTACTGCAAGGTACCATACCACAAAGGGAAGGCTGGGGGTAATTGCCTTAAAAGTTTAGGAATTGGGAGCAAAGAACAAGCATTTTTCTAGTTTCAGGACAATAACTTGTGTGTAAGTGTATGGATCTTTATGGCTTGCAAAGGGTATTTCATTTCATTTGTTTTCTATACTGAAATGGGGTCACTTTTCATGGGGTTCAAACCACTAATGATAAGTGAAATAATATTTGGTATGCAATAGTTGTAACATTTGCACACACCTACATGGAGATTATTACTCCCTAGCATTGCTCTAGAAATATTACATTTCAATTTTTTCCACGAACTAGTATGTTTCATACAAGGAAATTTTTGATTTATATTGGGACTGAAATCCAACAACAAAAATGAGACCTTTAGCATTCATGTTAAATAATTATAAAATCAGTGTCTCGAAAGCTAAATAAGGGACTCATTGTAAATCGTACCACATCTTATTTTTCGAAAATTGTTAACCGACACCTTTTAGGAGATTGGTGACGATTTTTACCCGTTTTGTCTGAATCCGATATCCATGGATGTGTTTACCTCAATTTCAGGGTTAATGTGTTAATAGTTCTGTTGGGTCTATATTATTGGGTATTGGAAGGAGTTGGTGTCTGCCTGACAAAAATTTGACATCGACATATTTTTGTCTCGCCTGCGACGGAAGGCGAGACGGAGATGTTGCGTTTCCGTCGGCGTCAACGATTGTTGAGGTTTCCGCTTAAGTTATTTTGATAGGAACGACGTGATGGATCAAATGAAATTTCTATTAGTTTGACGACTATTTCGAGGCACTGCCCCCGTAGGTTGTGGTCCAGTGACTCAATTATTTACCAATTTTCAATGTAAGTTTTCGGCTTGACTTGGCGAGACCTATCTCGGTGTTGATAGTTAATAAGGAGTTATTGGTCAATGTTCAGTTTTATTTGGTGTATGTGTTTGTTTATGGTTTTGTGGATTGGTCTCTTTCTCGGATGCTATAAGCAGTATGTGAACTTTATGGTGGTATACAAGTTCGTCTTTTTGCGTTCATCTAAGACCTATCTAACCTAGACCGTTACTTTAGTCATTGATACTGTTTTCAGTTTATATGATACTTGAAATTGAAAGCCTTTATCTTTTAGACCTTCAATATACCTTCCACCAGCAATGCAGGCGACACATTCTAGCGTGTGCACTCTTGAATTTTGTCAAAGGTTTCTTTTATATACATGAAACAAAAAGAATTGTATTTTATTTTTTTATTTAAATCGTAGCTAATGCCCGTTTATTGCAATAACTACGAGTTGTCCGCAGGTGGTCTGTTGCAAGACAGCATTTCTGTACTCGTCCAGCATACCGGAATTTGCCCTTCATCATGATAACTTTTACCTTGCATAACCTTTCTTTTGTGGTAATTTTACATTTCCTCTCGTTCTAAATTAGTTATTAATTGCCAATTGAACTTTGAACAGATTTTTTGCTGCCAATTTGCAGTGTTGTGTCATTTATATAACAAATCATACCACCACCCCTCGCGGCCTATTAATCGCTAATGGTTTCCCCTTGATTTAAGTCTTTATATCTGGACCATTTGTTCGGTGATATTGCTTTTCTTTAATTTGTACGTCCAATTTTTTTTTATGTAGGTGTGTGTTGGGCTGTTGTGACATGCTGTACTGTCCAATTTTTGTAATTTTCATATAAAACAGCAACGTTTTGCCAGTTGAGCGATCCAAGATCCTTTCGATTTATTTTTCATGATGAATCCAATGGTTGTAGTCGAAAACATGGAAATTTAAGTTAGAATTTATACCTATGAATAGGGTATCATGACTCAAAACTCTTAATGAATAAAAAGCAATGCCATACAGGCAGGGAAGTTCGTTCGTTCGTCAAGTAAAACGGACTTAGTCCGCCGGTTCATGTACAGGTGAACGAAATTTAAAACCAGACTTGTAGGAGTGCATTGGTAATAAATATCCCTTAAATACCCCTTAAAGTAACAACAAGTGCTTGTCAATACATATTTATGACGTAATTATAACTATGGCCTTGACTTTTAGCGTTGCAGTTTGTAAACAATGCGTACGTTGCAATTCTCAGATGTGCATATGGTGTACGACCTGAATAGGCAGTTTGGCTTATGGATCTAAGATTGAAACTTTTGAATATCAAAATGTAAGTCAAAATATTTTATTAATAAAACCTCAATTCTGGAAGGAAAAAGCTTATTGGTGTCATAAAATGTTGTGCAGTGATATGAAATGTGTAGAATCTAGGATGTAGTTAATTTTAGAAGGGTATATTTTAATGTCTTCAATCCGAATGTTATTTTATGGGTACAAACATACAAAATGATACTCCAGAGATCATTATCAAGTAGAGGCAACCCCAAAATACGGCCACAAAAAGCAATATACAACGTTAATCCGCAACCATTTTGACATCGCAGGTCATTATTAGCCAAAATGGCGCTCAATGGGATTCGAAGATGACATCAGTTCTTATAAAATATATTTGTATTCCATATCGTGAAATGACTGGCTAAAATGATTTCCAAACGATGGACAGGGTTCTAGAAAATATGTAAACAAACCTTTTTTAGGCCAGTTTTTATTCATTTTTGCTACATAGGATTCCCCCGCCTGAACATGAGATGCGGGGGTTGTAAAAAAAGAGTTTTTTAACAATTAAATTACCAAGACCTGATACTTACTGAACTAAATTTAGTCAACAACTTCTTGATGCTTGTCCGTTAAAAACTCACGATGACGTCATACGATAGACCACGACGTTTCGCGGAAAAAATGCAATTGACGGTAACTGGTAACTGACGGTAACTGGTCGTCGACCAGTACGGTTCACTTTCCGTTTTAATTTACCATGCCCGTTTTTAGGATGTAGTTCTATATCAGAAAATGTAATGGCATAGTTTTATATTGATACAATAAAAATATAAAATTAGATTATTTTAATTTACGATTTGATAAGGGACTTTCAGTTTTGAATTTTCCTTGCAGTTCGGTATTTCTATTATTTTCCTTTTTGCTTTATATACCCTTCAGCTATACATGTCTTTCGTGGATTGATTTATAAGAAAACTAAATAAAAAACCCAAACAGCTTATGATATAAAAAAAATACATTTTTTGTTCTTTCGAAACAACTTTTAACTTGTCGATTTAGGAGCTGTTAACATCGATAAACTACTGTAGTCGTAATCAATTGATACCACATCTTCTTTTTTATATTAATCTTTTGAAAAGTTTATCAAAAAAGATAATCTTTTACGTCCTCATAGATAAACTTGAATTATTTCAATTTTCATTAAGGCGATCTGACATCGGAATGTGTCGCTTAAACAAACACAACAGAAATATTTGGTATTCAAATATCATTACTCAGGTAAATTTGAAGTTTGTTATAGATAGAATTACATTTCATCCGCCAGTTAGTTTAATAGATTGATGACGACTTCAAATTCCTCTTGATTTTGATAAAAAAAAAAAACAGTTGAGAGGTAAGGAACCACGCCATTGTCCTTTGTAATCACTCGATGTTTTTTGTCTTTTGAATAAATTGCTGTTGATGGCTTATGTAGATAGTAGATCTGTGTCGCATTAATTCACTTTTAAAATATGTCAAGTTATCATATGGTATTGTCTGTGACTTTCTGACTTTTGAGGGCCATATAAAGATCTCAGATTAGCATTCTTATGCTACTCAGTCATTGGCTCACACCCCCAAATCTAATTTTATTACACAATTAAACACCAATGCATTACTCTTAATTCGGCGTGATTTGTAGATAGGTAGCAAGTATCAGTCGTTAGGTATTGTATGTTTTGCATTTCATCCATAAAATTTCAACCGTGGATTGAATATTAAGCACATTAAATAATATAAAAAATCAATAACTTATTTCTTTCTATCGAAACAACTTTTAACGTAAAATTTCAAATATTTTTTTTTCAAATCTTTTACGTCCTGAGTGATAAACTTGACAGATTTATCTAATTTGTTATCAGTCAGTTGAATCTATTTTCATAAAGACGGCAAGACACTGGAATGCTCAGCATGAACAAACACAACAGAAATGTAAAGTCATAAAAAATCAATACTGAGGTAAAATTTGAAGTTTACTCAATATAAGAACGAGATTTCGTCTTGTATTTTATATAACGGATTTATTATATACTATCGAGATTCATGATACATGTAGCTTTAATATTTTTTTAATAAAAAAAATCACTTTAAGGTAAATAACCACGCCATTGTCCTTTTTTTCTTAATATTTTTGTCTTTTGAATTAATTGCTGTTTATAGCTTATGTTTCACAATATACACACGCAATTGTGCTATGCATGATAAATGCGCGAAGGGCAATACAATGCAGCAATCATGCGTAAATCATCCGTGCACCGTGTGATATCTGAAGTATGCATAAAGCGCACGATATTTACGTGTTTTTTTCGCGAACATTGTTACATGCGTGTATGGCATATCATTGTAACCACATTATTTACGCACAAAGGCTCACAAGTGCGAAAGTGTATTGAATTTCCTTATGGAAATGGAAAACCACAATTGACGTGTAAATCAAAACATAATCCAAACGGTTTGTTTATGTATTTAGCGCATGTGTAGTTTCTTGAGTTCCTGAATTTTTTATATAATACATGTACCTTAAGTTGCATCGATTTACGGATACATCAACTAATTGGTTGCTCTGAGTTCCTCAATCGGTTGATTTAAGTGCAACTCATAATATTGTTTCTGTGTTTTTCATGTTTTTCTCTGCTAAAGAGGGTTATTTTTGTTGTTTGCTTTTAAATCACGAGTGTAGCATTTAACACGGAAATTGTAATTAACACTCTCTCAGACCAAATGGATTGGTTCGTATCATCAATGGTGCTCACTGTGTATAAAATGTTTTCAAAAGCAAATTCATTTCTAAAACATGTTAAAATATATAAATAATCATCAGACATGTCAGATGTCTTTATTTGTGATTATTTCTGTTTTGATAAAAATCTGTGTATATCGATTGTTCATGTATTCGATCTAAAAATAGATTGTGGATAGACTATTAAATTTAGGCAGGGTTATTTATTTATTTTTATTTTTTTTTGTTTTTTGCATCAATTACTTTATAAAAACTTCATGAAATATGATTACACATGTAGAGAAGTTTTGTAATAATCAAAAAACAGTATCCAGGGCAAAATTTGGAAAAAAAGAAATTAACATTTGTTTGTCTTTAACTACTTATTTGACTAGTTTTTTTACATTTGTTTTTGGTCTTGTACACATGTATATTTAACACTGAGTAGGTGGAATTGATAAGATCATTCAGAAGAAATATTTTTTTAATCATTATGTTTGAAACCAATATCTATATTGTGCATTTCATAAATATACACTGCCCCAAAGAAATAGGCAATTTTTAAAGTTTAAAATTATATTCAGATTGAATTTGAATGATTGATTCATTGACGGTTGAATTTTGTTCAAAAGCAACTATTAAAGGCATATTCAAGACAATAAAAAATGTAAAGCTAATACCACACTACTTCAATCATACAAATACAGTAAGTATGTCGTTTAACATGCTAGCCAATGAGGTAACAGCTAGCCAGAAGGAAGACCTGTCCCCCATCTGGGCACGTCAAGGTGACTCGCTAATATACCAGACTTTGCTCATATACTGATACAAGATCTAATTTATCATGGCTCTGATTGTAAGTTTATTGGTATTCATCCGGCCGGGTTCGAACATCCCCTTCCCCCCCCACCACACCCACACACACACACACACACACACACACACACCCGCCCTTTTCATGAAAAGTAACAAGCTTTTTTTTCCCTATGTACAACCCTTTTTGTTTCGTCACTTTTTGTTAATGGAGAAGTCGGTGATAATTGTAAACGGCAAATATTTGCTTATTCAATAAACATTATAGAAAAAACACACAAATTGTCTTCATACAAAATAAACAAATCTGAAGTTTATATTTTGTTTTCGTTTTTGGTCATTTAATGAACAACTATTTACAACTTTTTTGGAATCAGAACTTGACAGATATTTTTTTTATCTCCCCTTACTTAATGGCTACGCATTTAATTTGCTCTGATGAACGTGAATGATAGTCCTTTGAACTTATTATATAACACATGTACCTTAAGTTGCATCGATTTACGGATACGTCAACTAATTGGATCCCCGAGTTCCTCAATCGGTCGATTTAAGTGCAACTCAAGATGGTTTTCATGTTTTTCTCTGCTAAAAGAAGGTTATTGTTGTTCTAGGTTGATGTTTGTCCAACGGCAACTATTAAAGGGTCATAGTTAAGACAATAAACAATGTGAAGCTAATACCACACTTCTTCTATCATACAAATACATTGAGTAGGCCAATTAACATGACCTCGAGGTAATTTCATTAAATAAATAACAAATATTTATTTTTGCATTGTTCTATATTTTACAATGACTATGTTGTTTGATTATCATTTACAAGAATGCATTGACATTAAATCAAAATTTGAGGGAAAAAAAATATATAAACTCTAATGTTAAGCATACAGTTGTTTAATTGTAATTTTAATTCACGTAGCGCATGCATGTATTTATGAAGAAACATTGATATATCAAAAACAAAAAACAAGAAAAAGTGCTGTATAGTTGATAATATATTAGTTAGTTACAGAATAAAAAAAATTTGACAAAATAGGAGACAACCGAATGAGTATGATAAAGAAGTTGTCAAGTGCGGTTCAGACCTTTGGTCGAGTATAATATAGACATGAACGACAAGTTGAGAAACGGATTAAATATAGGTTGAGTACAGATCGAGAAATGCCAAAGACTGTTTCTATCTTGACCAGTATTAGTACAGTTTAGCGGGTCTGTAAATTATTTCAAATAACGTTCAAACTTATTCATAATGGCCAATTCAAAACTTTTGATCGATTATTATTACTACAGTCAAAATTTGTTTTCCAAACGATTAATATTTGTTTAGTTCTTATCAGAAATCAAATCAGTCAAATATATCAGATCTAACGAAGTGTTGTTAGATGTTCATGTTCTTCTGACAAGAGAGGCGAAGGATACAAAAGGGACATTCAAACTCATAAGACGAAAATAAACTGACAACGCCATGGTTAAAAAAGAAAAAGACAAAAAAACAATCAACAGTACACAAGACACAACATAGAAAACCAAAGACTGAGTAACACGAACCCTACCAAAAACTGGGGGTGATCTCAGGTGCTCCGGAAGGGTAAGTAGATCCTGCTCCATATGTGGCACCCATCGTGTTGCTAATGTAAGTACAAACCCGGTGATATGTGTAATTCGGGAGGTCACATTCTGGGGAAGGGGTCGTGATTGTAGTTTCGACAGTGTAGGGAAATGGATTAAAAAATCGTCGTTAATGTTTGATCCTAGATAATATGGTCAAAAGTGTGCATTTTGTAAACTTGGAACTAGGTACATGTTTCAACCAAATACCTCACAATAATAAAAACAGATATATTGATATAGCGTTTTATTTATTCACGTGTTACAGACTATTCAATCTCTCTACATTAAGTTCATTATCAATTATGTGTCAAACCATCCTTAAAAATTGCATCATTTTTTTTATTTGTATAAACTGACAAAGTTTCAAATGAAAAGGATAAACATTAAATCAAATAAAAATACAATTTTTTCTGGCATCAAAGAAACAACAACCAACTAACAGAAAAAAAAGACAGATTTTATGATGAAAATATTGTTCTTAATGATTGTAGTGCGTTTTTGTCGGACTCATTTTGGAGCGTTGAACGTGATGTGGCTGTAGCTTAGATGATGCTAGAACAGACCAATGCAGCATGTTAATCATAAGAATAATTCAACTAAAGTGTTCCATAATCCCGATAGTTTATAAATCTATTCATTCGTCTCGAGGTTATATCGTTTGTACTTGCTGTCACTCATTTAAAATTTGATAAATAAAGAATATTTCGGTTATCTATCATTGTCGTACATTCAGCAAAAATCAGCCAATGTAACAGTTATTATCATTTGATTATAACGTGTTTTTATAGAATTTTAGTTAAAGTGCACACAAATAATCATGTGACATTATCTATACCTTGAACTTTGTAACTTAAATCAACAAGAAGATAAAAAACCAAATCAATTTATCTCATTTTAACATATGAAGCAAGTTAGAAATTAAGTGAATGGTAAGTTGATCTATATTACTATATGTATTTCATGTTTTTTGGAAATTATTGTTAACAAAGTGCAACTTACCCAGTACACAACTTACCAGTTGCACTGACTGAGTTTATCTGAGTTTAATTTCGTCGATTTCTTTTCATTAACTTACCAGATATGTTCAAATGCTATAGAAATATGGACATTTGAAGGAAATAAGAAAATCTGCACCGTTACCAATTCGGCATGAGTACAATGTTTCAAAATTATTGCTGACTGTATTGGATGCGTGCATTAGTACGAAAGCTATTGAGATTATTTGGGGGTTTCAATTCATATCGACAAAAAAAAAACGCTTTCCCAGTTATTCCTGTGTAAATGAACAAAATCCAAATCATAGTTATTTTCACTGTTGTTCTTGTGATCAATACTCCTTTAAAATCGTTAAAGATATCGATTCACCTTTTTTCAAAATGTTTGAATCAAATTTTGGCCGAAGCAATCAAGATATATAATGAATGAATTATTTACTATTTTGCATTTGAAATTAACACTATATAAATTTTATTTGCCTGAATCGCTTTCCTAGATATACCTTTATTAGGAACACTCAAAGCGAAAACATTGGAGGTCAAAGATGTATAAGAGCCGAGACACTTAAACAGCTATATGACCAAAAAAGACCTAAATATAATAGCCAATCATTTTAAGGTTAACATTGCCGTAGGAAGTTAGCATTAAGCTGTAATAAAGAACTATTTTTTTTATTCCATAGTAGCCGAGGGTATCACAAGCCCAGTAGCCAGTACTACAGTCTAACATTGTTAATTGGGATTTGAGAAATTATTTTAAATTAAGGAATATATCTCTACCCAAAACTCTGATTCCTTGACTAAAATTGTCTATAATTCTGATCCATTTTGTTTTTTATCAGCTTTGACCTTTGTTTAGGTTTTTGATTTTCTAATTTTAGCCTGGAGTATCACTTAAGAGACATTCATTGTCGAACTCGACTGACTCTTGCGTTACTCTCCAGGCCATTTTGATAACAATACTACTATCTACATGACCTAACCATTTTATGAATCTTTGGTAGATGATCTATCATTGTTAACCTTTAATGAAGTTTAAAATTATTAGTAACTTTTCTATCATGCTTTCTTTGAATAATTTGAAGTTACGCATACGTTTCAAATTTAGCATAATCCTCTGTATATCTAAAATGAAGCTCTTTCGACTTATCATTTGTAAATGTAGATTCGAAGTCGTAGATTCATTCAATTATTATCTAATCAATCGTTATTTTAGCATTATGTTTTTGCTTCCGCCTCTATAATCTTGAGTTTTTGATAACGCAACACACTGGAATAGTTTTTTGGCACATCATGTAGAGTAGAATAGTGTCTTCACTTGTGTGTTTTAATCATATGTATCACTTTTTCGATGAGCAATAATCTCTGCTGGCAATGTTTTTATCAAATCTCCTTTATTGCTTAATATTGATATTGATATTAACAACCTGAGGTTTTGTAAGTGTTAGCCATATCATTAGAAATTTGGCCATTTTTTATCAAGGCGAACCTGCATCAACTTTTCTTTGCTATGCTACTAATACAAATATTTATTGTCGTAAAGCACATAAAATAAAGCTTGTGACAAAACAAAATACAAATTACAACATATATACAAAACTTTTAAAACAATATAACAATAAGTTAATCAAGAGTCCTTTGTCCTCAGTTACATTGACCGTTTTATAAACGAACCTAGACTTTGTGCATGTTGTAAACTTGTTGGATGATTATATTATGTATGTGTTCTAGGTTTTTTTGTTAATGTCCAGTTAGAAATATTATTTGTACAATTCATGCCGTTTGATAAACAGAGCGAACCATGTAGATGAAATTTCCTGAACAAGTTTCCGGATTCTTGATGCAAACATTTGAAGGATATAATGTAATAATATAGGGATAATGATTCTTTTCGACATTACATGTGATAAGAGACATAAACTACAGTTGTAGAATATGTCTCTTATGTGACAATTTCCATAATCATATAGAAAAGAAAAGAAAATGTGAATTTGGAGAATTTAAGGGAATCAAGTCAATGAATATAGGATATTTCTTAAATGTTTGTCGCTTGACGATAATGATGTGATTCAATCAATTTATATTTTTTGCATTGACAAAGATATCTGTAATCATGGTGGCCATCTTTTTCTTCTTTCAGATCTGATTTTAAAAATACTGAGAAGACTTGGTGCAATCCCAAAAATAATGTGAGAAGTGATAAGTTCTGAAAGCATGTGAAACAAAAAAAAACAAAACCGGCGCAGTATCTGATACTTCTGAATCTGACTGAAAACCCAAACGTGTTAAAAGTAGTGGTGTTAAGGACAAAACATAAAATTGACAGGAAGTCAATAAATACAGTCCATAATACCACCCTAGCTTTAAGTGACAATTAACCTGATACATTTAAAGGCATATCAAGATGGCATCTAATGCTCTTTCACAAAAAGAGGAAAACTATGTAAGAATGGCTTTGTTACTCACTGGAATTTCTCCACGTGCAGTTCGTGTCCTGTTTGATAAAGAATTTCCTCCAGCATCTATCAGTTCATCAATAAACACTACGACTACTAAGTCAACGCTTAATTACTTGAAAAATAGAAAAGTGATAAACCAGGCACAGTGGAATCTCCTGTTTTCTAGCAGTGGTGAGCATGTGAAATTAACTAGGTGCAATTTGGTCAAATGTTTCTACCAGTGACATGATCAAATCCAACCTGTCACATTTTTCATGTATTACCTTGTGACCTAAGAGGGTGCCCTACAGAAGAGTGTTAAGTATGTGTAGTAACCTTAACACTGTGGGATCTCATGTTTTATAGTAGCTGTAAGTATGTTTAATAAATCAGGTACAGTGGAATCTCATTTTTACTAGCAGCGGTAAGTATATTTAATAAACCAGATACATTGAGATCTCATGATTCCTAGTAGTAATAAGTATGTGTCATAAATCAGCTTCAACAAGATCTCATGCTTCCTAGCAGTGGTAAGTATATGTTAAAAATCCGGCATACTAGAATCTCTTGTATCTTATGAGTGGATAGTACGTATAATAAACCTGGTGCAATGGGATCTCATGTTTCCTATCAGCATTAAGTATGATTAAAAAACCAGGTACAGTTTGATCTGATATTTCCTATCAGTCGTAAGTATGTGTAATAAACCAGATTGAGTGGGATATCATTTTACCTATCAGTATTAAGTATGTGTAATAAAACAGGTACAGTGGGATCTCCCGTTTCCCATCAGTGGTAAAATGTGTAATAAACTAGGAACAGTGTGATCTCTTGTTTCTTAACAGTGATATGTATGTTTAATAAATCAGACACAACGTGATCTCATGTTTTTACCAGTGCTAAGTTAGTACAACCAACGAAACAAGCGCAATGAAGTCCTATAGCATCTAGCAATGATAAGAATATAAGTTATCTACGTTCATATCCGTAGATATGGATATTTTAACACCCTGAAGTATCCAAGTACAGGGTACTGAAGGTTGTTAAAATATCCATATCTACGAACACGAACGTAGATAACGAATTAATCCCCGGTCTTAGTCCAAATTTGGCGATTTTTAGAGAAATTCGACCACAAAGTGTAACGTGAAAGCAACGTTTTTTTCATTATTTAAAAATGTTTTATTGAAATTTGGGAATTTGACATATTTTTAACGGGGTGTATGGTACTACCTTTGGTAGAACCCTACAGGTAGTCAAATATAAGACGTTTTTAATCCAGAGACAGAGAAACTGGAATGGGTCGAATTTGGCGCTCAATGTTGTGAGAGTTACATCATAGACTGTGTGACGTCAACGTGGGTCATTTGCATAGCTAGGTCAGTAGTCCTATTCATTGAAAATGTGGCAGCAAAGTGATGCATTTACTAAAATGAGTGCAAATGATCGACATAATAAGATTAAATCGTTAGTTGATATAAATATATAATTACAGACAGCATGGATAATCTACAGAATCCAGTATTTAACAAGGAACTACCATGGAACTAAGGAAATCGCGCGTGAAGTTCCACAGTGTAATGGTAGCAACATCCGGGTATATGGGTTAGCAACGTCCGGGTATATGGGTTAGCAACAACCCGGGGCTATGGGTTTTGTAACGACGTGCGTTAACCAATAAAAATCCTAGATATACAAACCCGGGGATAATATGTTATAACCGGGCATAACCTGATCTCATATTTAATGGCAGTGGTTAGTATGTGCACGTGTAAAAACGAACTAAAATGAGAGCTCATGTTTTGAAGCAGAGGTAAGTATGTATAATAAACTATGTCGATTGTGATCTCATGTAAACCGCCAGTGGTAAATTTGGGTAATAAACCAGGTACAGTTATATCACATGTTTTCTATCACCACAGTGGGATATCATGTTTCCTAGCAGTGGCAAGTATGAGTAAAAACAGGCACAGTGGATATCATATTTCCTAGCAGTGGTAAGTATGTATAATAAAGCAGGTACAATAGGATGTCATCTTCAATCAGAGGTACGTTTTTTGTCATAAAGCTGGCACATGAGTTTCCATGTTTCCTGGCAGTGGTAAATATTTGTAATAAACCAGGCACAGTCGGATCTCTAATTTTCTAGCAGTGGGAAATTTGTTATAAACTCAGTAAAGTGGGCACTCTAGTTTGTCCTAGCAATGGTACGAAAAATAAACCAGGTACAACGAGATCTTTGGCTTCCTAGCAGTGGTAGGTAATTGTAATACAGCTGTGTTACGCCAGAAAATCGCCTGTTAATTGTAGCCAACAAAAGACACAAATCAATAATAAAATTAACAAGATTTATTGTACACTAGTTTACAAGAAGTATTACACAAATAGAAATGTAAACTTAACTGTCAAAATATGAGTCCAATCTTTTATCTTTGCTTTATCCGGAAATCTTCACGTAAATCCACAGAATATTACGTCCAATAGGTCACAATTTATTATGATGTTGTTAATGAATAAAAGTGTCAATCCAACTGCTGAGAATGTTGATGTCTCTCGATGTCTAAATCTATTTCTATATATGTGTCTAACTTTAGGGTCTGCATTTAAATACTCGTAAAGGAAAGTTCTAGATAACTGTAGATGTTTAAATTACGCATCTTTTGTTATGATCATTCTGGAAACGTTATATAAGTGAAATAGAAAGTTCTAATCATTCCATGAGTATCAATGATTGTTCCAGTGAATTCTAAACTGCATAATTGTAACACAATGTGTATTATTTTGTACACAATATAGAAAAATATAATGTAAACATTCTTAGGCCACACAAAACAAATTAGGCCAACTAAATAAATATGATAGTTACAATATCATAACACCTCCCCCCTTAAAAAAAGTTTTAGTGTAACAAAAACTTTTCATGAATAATATGTACAAAAATACATAGTATATACACAGTGTTTTAATAATTTCTAGATAAAGCATCTGCTATTACATTATCTTTACCTTTAATATGTTTTACAATAACATCATATTCCTATAACAATAAACTCCACCTAGTCAATCTCTGGTTCTTGTTTCTCATTTTATGTATGAAGGTGAGAGGATTATGATCAGTGTAAACAAGAATAGGATGCACAGTGGGATTTAAATATACATCAAAATGTTGAAGTGCAGACAACAGTGCAAAACACTCTTTTTCAATAGTCGAATAATTTTCTGATGTTTATCTTATTTCTTAGAAAAATATGATATAGGTTTCATTACATTATCATCTGTCTCTTGATATAAAACAGCTCCAACTCCTACATCGCTTGCTTCAACGGCAAGTTTAAATTGTTTTTCAAAGTCTGGGGTGATCAGAACTGGACTATTTATTAAAAGTGATTTGCTATTTTCAAAAGCGTTTTGACAATTTTCACTCCAGATGAATTTAGAATCTTTCCGTAAAAGATGAGTCAATGGTTGAACAACAGTAGCAAAATTTGAACAGAATTTCCTGTAAAATCCGATCATTCCTAAATATCTCATAAGATGTTTTTTATTTGTAGGAGGATGAAATTTGGTAATTGCATCCACTTTAGCCGTAAGAGGTTTCTCTTGATCTTGGCCAACTGTATGCCCTAAATAATCAACAGTGGCCTGGCAAAATTCACTTTTATCAAGATTAACAGTCAAATTTGATGGTGACAATCTATCAAAAGTATCATATAAATGTGTTAAATGTTCTTCCAAGCTATCACTACACACAATAAGATCATCAATATAAGCATAACAACAGTCTAAATTTTTTATAACATTATTGATCATTCTTTGAAATGTAGCTGGAGCACTTTTCATGCCAAACGGCATTACAGTATATTGAAATAAGCCGTCTGGTGTGACAAAAGCTGATATTTCTCGAGCTCTCTGTGTCAATGGGACCCTTCCAGTAACCTTTCAATAAATCAAATTTGCTCACAAATTTTGCTTGTCCAATGTTATCAATGCAGTCGTCTATCCTTGGAATCGGATAGGAATCAGATTTTGAAACAGAATATACTTTTCTAAAATCAGTTACGAAACGAAAGGTTTTATCTGGTTTGGGCACAAGCAGACAAGGAGAGCTCCATTCACTGTTACTCGCCTCAATAAAATCATTGTCAAGCATATATTTAATTTCTTGTCTCATAAATTCAAGTTTGAGTGGATTGAGCCGGTAAGGATGTTGCTTAATAGGAGAAGCATCACCAACATCGACATCATGACAAACAGCAGTGGTTTTGTTTGGCACATCTGGAAAAAGATTTTTAAAAGAAAATACCAAAGCTTTTAATTTTTCTCTACGATCAAAAGACAGAGTGCAAGTTTTGAATCTAAATTTGACAAAAATTTCTGAATTTTTCAATCTTACTGTCTCTTCCATAGTTTTAGAACTAAAAGGTGGTTCAATTATATCTGGTTTGTCATGATTGTTCTCCAATTTAACCATGGCTAAAGTGGCAACTTGTTTACTCCCACCTTCATTAGTACGCTCAAAATATGGTTTTAACATATTAGTGTGACACACTCTATTTTGTTTACGCCGACCTGGTGTTTTTACAAAATAATTCAAATCATTGATTTTACTCTCTATGGTATAAGGACCACAAAATTTAGCTTGTAATGGATGTCCAGGGACTTGCAAAAATACAAGTACCTTATCACCAGGCTCAAAAAATCTGTCCCTGGCATCTTTATCATACCATATTTTCATCTTATTCTGAACAGTTTTTAAATTGTTCTGAGCAATTTGACAAGCAGTATACAATTTTTCTTTAAATCTAGATACATAGTCTAGAAGATTCAAGTCAGTGTGTTCAGTAAGCCATTTTTCCTTAATCAATTTTAAAGGTCCCCTTACAGTGTGACCAAATACCAACTCAAAGGGACTAAAACCAAGGGATTCTTGAGCAGCCTCTCGGACCGCAAAAAGTAAAAAGTGAACAACATTATCCCAGTATCTGTCAAATTGAAGACAAAAAGTTCTAATCATGTTCTTCAATGTTTGATGAAAACGTTCTAAGGCACCTTGAGATTCTGAATGATAAGCACTTGATCTATACTGAGCAATCCCTAACTTTTACACGACTTGCTGAAATAAACCTGACATGAAATTTGAACCCTGGTCGGAGTGTATAGACTTTGGAAGTCCTACTAGCGTGAAAAATTGATCAGAGCTTTGACAATAGTAGGTGTCTTGATATTCCTTAACCGAATAGCCTCAGGAAAACGAGTGGAGGTACACATGATTGTCAATAAATACGCATTTCCGGTCTTGGTCTTCGGTAAAGGTCCAACGCAATCAATTAGTACTCTGCTGAAAGGTTCTTCAAAGGCTGGAATAGGCAGAAGTGGTGCTGGTGGTATTTTCTGGTTAGGCTTACCAACAACCTGGCATATATGGCATAATTTGCAGTATTCTTCGACATCACTTTTTAGTCTTGGCCAGTAGAAATGCTGTAAGATCTTAAGGCAAGTCTTCCTTATACCTAAGTGTCCAGCCAAGGGGTTGTCATGGGCAAGACCAATAATGTCTTGCCTATAGACTTCAGGCACAACCACTTGATATACCACTCTCCATTCCTCCTCTGGGGTAGCATCAGGGGGCCTCCACTTTCTCATTAAAATGCCGTCTTGATAGCTTTCGGCGACTTTGTCTGCTTCCTCCTGTGGTTGAGCCCTCTTTCAGAGCTGAAGAACCTTAGGGTCTTTATTTTGTTCTTCGACAAATTTCCTTCTGTCTAATGAATGGCTGTTTACGTCTGGCCATGGCATAATTACATTCTTGCTAATACTAGGTGGTCTTATTACGGCCTTCTCTGAGCTACTGGGACCTTCAATGTCGGCTACAAAGGTGTCAGAAAGGTCTATGTAATCAAACTGGTCTTCTTGCAAATCCTCATTTTGTTGTCTTCTAGCCATCGCCCTAGTAACGACACAAATTGGATACAGTTCAGCATCATCTTCAGGTGAATTAACATCCACCACCGGTTTACTGGTAACAATTGTTTCAGCAACCACTTTTTTCCTAGCTAGATCATTTCCTAGCAATAATGAAACACCCTCAGCAGGGAGATTAGGACGAACACCCACAACAACTGGTCCAGTTATCAAATCTGACTTCAGATAAATACGATGGAGGGGAACATCTATACAACCTAACTCCACACCTTGTAACAAAACGGAGGCACCAACAGAAGTCTCCTCGGACAAAGGCAACACACCTTCTAACAATAAAGACTGAGAAGCTCCAGTGTCCCGTAAAATCTTAATAGGCTGAGGAGTAGTATTATTAACAATAGAAACAAACCCATCAGACATAAAAGGTTTATAATCCTCCAAAAAACTGGACTTAAAAGCCTGACTCACAGGACATTCCAACGTATTGGTAACACGGGGTGTCGTACAAGCACTGGTCTTGGGCTTATTTTCTCTTTCATTCTTCTTCTAGAGTCTAAAACAATCAGCCATCAGGTGACCATTCTTCTTACAATAAGCACAAGTCAGTGACTTCTTCTCAAAAGTATCAAAATTTGAACTAGACATATTATAACTAGACTGACTCTTATTTTGTGCAACAGGCTTACTCTTAGTACGCTCAGTGCTTTGATTCTTGTAATTTCCACTCGAAGTATTAAAATTTTGATCTTTGAAACTTCTCTTATGTGAAAGGGTATAATTATCGGAAATAACAGCTGCATCTTGTAATGTCTCAACAGTTTTGTCATCTAAATGTGTTTTTAAGTCTTAATGAACACACTACTGAACTCTTCTAATAACATCGATTGTCTTAAATTATCAAAATGTTTATCTATTTTTTTTACGTAAGCAATTTATCAAATAGATCTTCTTTTTCCCTAGCAAATTCAACATAGGTTTGTGAATCAAACTTTTTATAAGACCTAAATTTCTGTCTATAAGCGTCTGGCACTAGCTCATAAGCTTTCAAAACTTCTTTTTTAACCGTGTCATAGTCAGAACTATTTTCTGATGAAAGTGCTGAGTAAATTTCAGCGACCTTGCCCTCAAAAACACTTTGCAGCATTGTAGTCCAAAAAGGCTTCGGCCATTTCAAATTTTGAGCAATTTTCTCAAACTGTGGAAAAAAATTTATCAACAGTTTTTTAACAAAATTTGGGAACCAAACGTATATTTTATGCTGCATCAAAATTAAAATGTTTTGATTTTGATTAGAATTTAGTGTTGTTTTCTTCTTTTGCCATTCCAATTTTCATTTTCTCAATCTCTAACCTTTCCCTCATTTCAAGTTCTGCCTGTTTTAATTTCAATTCATCTTGTTTTAATTTAAATTCATCTTCTTTTTCTTTTTTCTCCATTTCTAACCTTTCTTCTTTTTTTTTCTCCATCTCTAACCTTTCTTCTTTTTCTTTTTTCTCAATCTCTAACCTTTCTTCTTTTTCTTTTTTCTCCATCTCTAATCTTTCCTTCATTTCGAGTTCTACCTGTCTTTCTTCTTTTTCCAACTGTTTTATTTTGAGTTCATTTTCTAATTCAAGCTGTTTTAATTTGATAGCGTCAACATTTTCGACCTTGAGTTCAAGAGCCTTTTCACCAAATATTTTTGAGTCAACTAAATAATCTATTATCAATTTTTTTATAATTTGTTTTCTCATAGATACTCTTAAGTCTAATTTCAGATGCTTAGCAAGCAACACTAATTCGTCTTTTTTAAAATTATCAAACCCCTCCAGGTCTGGCGTTTTCAAAAATTTACTGGCATCAAATGCCATTTCGTAGAATTTTGTTAGCTAGTTCTAATAAAAATACTGAAATATTTTCAATAGGATATTTACGTTATCCAGGACGAGCCTCCAATTTCTGTTACGCCAGAAAATCGCCTTTTAATTGTAGCCAACAAAAGACACAAATCAATAATAAAATTAACAAGATTTATTGTACACTAGTTTACAAGAAGTATTGCACAAATAGAAATGTAAACTTAACAGTCAAAATATGAGTCCAATCTTTTATCTTTTCTTTATCCGGAAATCTTCACGGAAATCCACAGAATATTACGTCCAATAGGTCACAATTTAGTATGATGTTGTTAGTGAATAAAAGTGTCAATCCAACTGCTGAGAATGTTGATGTCTCTCGATGTCTAAGTCTATTTCTATATCTGTGTCTCACTTTCGGGTCTGCATTTAAATACTCGTAAAGGAAAGTTCTAGATAACTGTAGATGTTTAAATTACGCATCTTTTGTTATGATCATTCTGGAAACGTTATGTAAGTGAAATAGAAAGTTCTAGTCATTCCATGAGTATCAATGATTGTTCCAGTGAATTCTAAACTGCATAGTTGTAACACAATGTGTATTATTTTGTACACAATATAGAAAAATATAATGTAAACATTCTTAGGCCACACAAAACAAATTAGGCCAACTAAATAAATATGATAGTTACAATATCATAACAGCTGGCACAATCGGATCTTATGTTTATCAGCAGTTGTAAGTTTGTTTAAGAAACAAGGCAGAGTAAGATTTAATGTTTCCTGCCACTGGCCAAAATATTTAATTAGCTAGGAACAGTAAGATCAACATATACTCAAATCAATGATAAGTTAGTGTAATAAACCAGAAATAGTGTGTCCTAGCAGTGGTTTGTATTTATTATAAACCAGAAGCAATATGGAATATCATGTTTACTACAGTGCTACAATAGTGTTATAGACCAGGCACAATGCGATCTCATCTTTCCTATGAGTGGCTAATATGTAAAATATACCAGCCACAATAGGGTCTCATGTTTCTTACCAGTGGTGATATTTCGTGTAACAAATAAGGTACAATAGGATCCACTGTTTACTATCAGTAGTAATTATATTTAAAAAAAAAAGGTAGAGTAGAAATTGACGTTTCCTTTTATGTATGTGTATGTGTATATGATGTAAGAAACCATAAATTTCGTGTTTCCTTGAAGTGTTAAATATGTGTAATAGAGCAGGTACAGTGGGATATCATGTTTCCTACAGTGGTAAGTATTTGTAATATAGGAAGCAAAATGGGATCTCATGTTTTCTAGCATAGGTACGTATGTTTAAAAAAAAACATTTTTCCTATCATAAATAAGTAATAAACCTGGCACTGGTATGTGTAACAAACCATATATAATTGGATCTCATATTTCCTAGCACTGGTAAATATGTATAAGAAAGCAGACACAATCGGATCTCATGTTCTTTGCATTGGCAACTATATGTAATAAACAAGATACAATCGGAGCTCAGGTTTCCCACCAATGGTAAGTATGTGTAATAAACCATATACAGTGGAATCTTATGTTTCTTTGCAGTGGTAAGTATGTCTAATAAACCACAGTTTTATAAAATACAGTGGAATATCATGTGTCCTACCGCTGGTAAATTGTGTTGAAAGCAGGCATAATCAGATCTGATGTGTTCTTTCAGAGGTAAGTATGCGTAAGAAACCACGCACAATGAATCTTATGTTTCCTGGCAGTGGTAAGTATTTGTAATAAAGCAAGCACAACGGAATCTTTTGTTTCCTATCAATTGTTTGCAAATGAAAAACACCAGATACATTGGGATTTCCTGTTTTTCTACATGTGGTAAGTGTTCTAACAGTGGTAATTGTGTGTAATAAACCAGATACATTCGGATCTCCTGTTTCCTCCCAGTGTGAACAATATGTAATAAACCAGGTACAGTGTGATCTCATGTTTTCTACCGTTGTTTAAAACGTGTTATAAAGCAGTTACAATGGGATCTCATGTTTCCTAGCAGTGGATCGTAGCCAGAGTTGAATCTGATTTTTATAGCCAATTTAGTATGTGTAATTAACCATGCAATGGGATCTCATGTTTCTACCAATGGTTAATATGTTTAAGGAAGAATTCACAACAGGATCTTATGTTTTCTATCAGTGATACGTATGTGTAACAAGACCAGTTCAACAGGATCTTCTGTTTCCTAGTAATCGTTTGCATGTGAAATATACATGTCATAATGGGGTCTCATGTTTCCTACCTGTGGGAAGAATATAAATACCAGTTTCTATGGTATATCATGTTTCCAACCAGTTATACATTACCTAGCATGTGTATGTGTAATAAACAAAGTACAGTGAGATCTCGTGTGTCCTACTACTTGGCAAATAAGTGTAAGAAAGCATTCACAATTTGATCTTATATTTACTAGCAGTAGTAACTATGTGTAATAAACACGATACAGTAGGATCTCATGTGTCACAACAGGGGTATGTATGTGTAAATAACCACTCACAATGAAATTGTAAAGTTTAAAGCAGTGGTAAGTATGTGTAAGAATGCAGCCAATATTGGATAAAAGAAGTACCTCTGTGATATAAACCAGGTACAATGGGATCCAATGTTTCCTACCAGTGGGAAGTACGTATGTTATAAACCGTGTACAGTGGACCTCACTTATTTACCGTTGGGTAGAACTGTAACAAACCGGATACAGATGGGGTAAATGTTTCCTACTCGTAGTAAGGATGTGAAATTAACGAGGTACAGTGGGATCTCATGTTTGGTAAGTACGTGTAACAAACCGGGTACAGATGGATCTAATGTTTCTTACTTGTAGTAAGGGTTGACATTGAACAGGTACAGTGGGATCTAATGTTTCCTACCGTTGGTATGTACGTGTAACAATCCGGGTACAGATGGATCTTATGTTTTCTACCAATAAAAAAATGATGTGAAATTAACCAGGTTCAATGGGATCTCATGTTTGGTAAGTACATTAACAAACCGGGTATAGATGGATCCAAATATAAAAAGAAGATGTGATATAATTCCCAATGATACAACACTCCACAATAGACCAAATGAGACAGAAATTAACAAATATAGGTCACCGTGGGCCTTCAACAATGAGCAAGGCCCATACCGCATAGTCAGCTATAAAGGCCCCGAAATGACAAATGTAAAACATTTCATACGAGAAAACTAATGGTCTAATTTATGTATAAAATAAAGAACGAAAAACAAATATGACAACCACTGAATTACAGGTTCCTTATTTTGGACAGGCACATACAGAATGTCGTAAAGACTATTTCGATGTATTTTCAGCACC
This sequence comes from Mytilus californianus, assembly GCF_021869535.1. Taxonomy (NCBI): domain Eukaryota; kingdom Metazoa; phylum Mollusca; class Bivalvia; order Mytilida; family Mytilidae; genus Mytilus; species Mytilus californianus. The sequence goes on from NW_026262750.1 coordinate 254,953, forward strand.
AAGGGACATGTGAAAACTATCTAATCATTGCATATTTGATCATTGTTTCTGATCATTTAGTTGGTTAGAATGAAGATTTAAGTCGCGCATAATAAGTTTTTAATGAATGTAACTTGTGTATAACTGATAAATCATTAAGTCAGAGAGTTAGTTACCACAAATTAATTAAAACCGTTACCAAATTCTTTCCTAGATACAAAGATTTGGTTAGGAAATTTGACTGTTCCTGTAGAGTTCTTATCAAAAACGTGATGTCTTATTCTTTCACATGTTTATAAAACCCGTTATTTAGATACTATACATGTAAAATAATTGAATCTTTGAACAAACTGATTCTTAATGGTTATCAATTTAACACAGTAGTAAAAAACTTTACATATTGTTTTTATTGGTACTTACACTGATTTTGTATTTGAAACATTGAAACGTAACTAGATATATGTTGCTTTAAAAGGTACAGTTATGAGAACTCATTATCCTACATCCTATCGATTATGTTTACTTATATTTTGGCAGTGCACAAGGCCATGCGTTTCCAAGACTGTGTATTACGTCATTACACTAAATCAATCGTATGTGTACTGGTAGATATTTTAATCTTGGAGAATATGATTTATTTGTTAGTTGTAATTGGCTTTGAACTAGTTTTCAGTAACTGCGAGTACTCTTATTTCAATGCCTTGAATGACCCAATATATAAATGTAAAATACCATATACTAATTTAAAATTTAGTATAAGAGATAAAATTGAGAATGGAAACGGAGAATGTCAAAGCGACAACAACCCGACCAAAGAGTAGAAAACAACCAAAAGCCACTAATAGGTCTTCAACACAGTGAAAAAATCCCGCACCCGTAGGCGGGCTTCAGCTGGCCCCTAAACAAAAATATGTACTAGTTCAGCGAAAACGGACGTCACACTAAACCCCAAAACATATAAATGAACCAAAATTAAGAAAAAAAATACAAGACTAACAAAGGCTAGGCGCTCCAGACTTTGGACAGGCGCAAAAATGCGATTGGATTAAACCCTCCCCGTATACCTCTAGCCAATGTAGAATAAAACAAACACTCAGGAATACGCACAGTAAAGCTTGGTTAAAAAGAAGTCCAAGTCCGATGTCAGAATAGGTAACAGAAGAAAGTAAGCATAATGACAATGATACATAAATTAACAAAAGGACTACTAGCATTTACTGGCTTGTCAGCTCCAGACCTCAATTGAAAGATTGTGTTTTCATCATTTGAAAATCAAGCACAATCCCTCTCGTTAGGGGTTATGTTTAATACCATAATTAAATATACCAGAAGAACAAAACCTGTATGGTGCCAACAACTGGTTTTAGAATATATGTGTGCTAAATATATGAAAAAATACCCCATGCAGAAAACATTAATGAGAATAAATTGTATTAAATTTAACCAAATATATGCAAACATTTAATAAATTTATATGCAGGAAAGATCAGTGTATTATTTGTAGATGCCGTATTGGTCATGCTAGAATACGAGTATCTTTTAAACAATCAAATTCAACCAGTTTGTGTACCTTGCGATTGCAAGTATACTATTAAACATATCCGAAAAAATCCTTTTAATGTAAACAATATGTATGATTCATTGAATGACATTCATGTTGACATAACTGTTTCATCTTTAACAGAAATTGGAATATATTCCAAAATAGGAATGTGTTGTATTAGTTCAAAATGATTCTAATTTTTTTATCATGTCATCTTATTGATGAATTTTTATTTTTGCAGATACGTCTTTTCGCTTTAAACTAAAGTTTTAGTAAATTGAAAGACTTTTTGTTTGATTTGTGAAAAAAACGTCTTGTTATGATATTTGAAATAGCTCTTGCTGCGATATAGCCTTTTTGTTCTGGAGCGGCGTCAATCAATCACGTATCAATGAATATGTCGAAGCTTTGGTTGGGCCTACTGTTTAGTAAGTTGTTTTTTGTGTTTTTGAGTTAAGCCTATTGCTACTGATTTTTGCATTTTGTTCCATGTTGTGCTGTTACACCACTGTCCCGTGTTAGGGGAGGGTTGACTACTCACAGACATGATTAACCCCACTACACTCTTGTCTTTAGTTCAGTGTTTGTAGTTGGTTCATATCTGTCGTATTTGTTTTTGAAAATTGTTTTGTGATGCATAAGGCCGTTAGTTATAGTCGTTTGAGTTGTTTCAGATTTCCATGTCGAGCCTACTTATAGCTGTCCATACAGTATTTGTTTTCTAAATGTTGAAGGCCGTATGATTGCCTATATTTGCTTACATTCTCTTCATTTAAAGTATGGTGGATAGTTGTCACATTGGCAATCATACCACATCTCTTCATTTTTATATTTATATTTATTACAATTAATTTGAATTCAAATGCAAATTCAAACATTCTTTTTGTAAGCACATATATAAAAAAATGTGACATTGCGTGTTTCAAGTTTCAAACATACATGATATATACAACATCATAAATAATATAAATACAAAATAATGCAAAACGAGAGAAAATTAATAAAAAATTTAATCTAAGGATTTTTCATTCATTGATCTTTTTGCCATTGCAACCGTCACATTACATTTTCCTAATTATCCAAGCCAAGATACAAATTGGTCTCTTTGATCATGGTGTTAATCTCTATAGATGTAGTTTGCATAAAATGATTAATCCAATGTTACATTCAGTGGACCTCAGGGAGATAGTAGATTAAGATAATTCTGTATGACAATATATATAATAAACCTATAGACAAAAAGAGTCTACTGTCCATCCTGCTACAATCTTGTAATTATATTCATGAATTATAATTGAAATGACGGATCATTTCAATATATAAATCTGAATGATGAAAAGTCTAACAATATGATTCAAACTAAAACATATTAAAATGTTAACACAGCAAACACTTTTGCATTTAAATATTTATGGAAATTTCCAAAAAAGCATGACAAAACCTTCATTCTGACAAAATATTGGAACCTCAATTCTAAAACGTTACAAAACGTTTTGTAAAATTTACCATATATTTGTTAATGAAATTTTTTTTTTTTTTGTTACCAGGTTTAACAGATTCTAAGACTTTTGATGTTACGCTGATGATAGCATTGCTTAGGAACTTGCCAACATTGCCCCTGATTCCTCCTATTAATGGATATGACCAACTACCTGTTACTATAGAAACAACACCTACCTCAGATTTAGCAAGAATTAAATATTATAGAAATATTCTTGCACATCTTCATGATGGAAAGGTAGATGGTACTTTCTTTAATACAGCATGGAGGGATATAAGTGGTGTAAGTAAAACTTAGAAATAAATGCTATAGAAACTTCCTGGCACATATTCATGACGGAAAGGTAAATGGCATTTTATCTACTATGGCATGGAAAGATATAAATTATCTGAGTAAATCAAGATTTCAATACTATAGAAACTTCATGATGGCAAAGTAGATGGAGTATTATTTACTACAGCTTTAAAGGATATAAGTAATGTAAGTAAAATCTAGATGTGAACACTATAGAAACTTGCTACTACATCTTTATGGTGGCAAGGTAGATGACACTTTATTTACTACGGCTTGGAAGGATATAAGTGATGTAAAAAAAACTAGAACTAAACACTATAGAAACTTACAGGTACAACTTTATTATGGAAAAGTAGATGGCACATTATTTATCCAAGCTTGGAAGGATATAAGTGATGTAAGTAAAACCTAGAACTAAACACTTTAGAAACTTACTGGTACATCTTTATGATGGAAAGGTAGATGGCATATTAATAATTATGGCTTGGAAGGATATAAGCAATGTAAGTTCAACCTAGAACGAAACACTATAGAAATTTCCAGGCACGTCTTCATGACGGAAAGGTAGATGACACTTATTTTCTACAACATGAAAGGACATGTAAGTAATGTAAGTAAATCTTAAAACAAACACTAGCTGTTGCCATCACTTGGTGTCCTTCAATGTAGTTGTTAACCTTTACAAAGATCTTCTCTGAAACTACTGAAACATAAAGATAACATTCATTGTGTTTAATATCTCGAAAATTCATAATAGATAAAGTCTGATACGGCAAAAATGCTCAGAGCTCCTTCCTATTTGCACCAAAATTAGGAGATAACTCATTATAGGAGTTATTCCCCTGAATTGACAGGTTTTTTTTTTTTACTTATTTTCAAATATGTGCCTAATATCGTGATAATTATAATAGATAAGTAAAACTTTATAAGTAAAAATGATCAGCAATACAATAACACCTAAATCGCTCAATGTTTGGTGTCATTACATGTCTCCTTATAGGTGTTATTGCCCTTTAATGACGATTTTTGACTAATGCATGAGATTTTGCCTGTTATCATGATTATATCAAAAACTAAAATAGATAGGTAGAAACTATTTCTCGCAAAAAGAATTAGCAGTACAAGATCTACAAAAATATCGATACAACAAAAACCATTGTATGACTCCTTATAGGAGTTATTGCCCTTAAATGATGATTTCAAACAAATTATCAAGATTTTGCGTATTTTCTTGAAAACTCTAATTAATATGTAGCAACTATAAATAACAATAAAAGACCTATAAAAATTCGTATATGTCTTAAAACACAGGGTGACTCTTTCTAAGTAATAATGCCTTAAAAAGACGATATCTTTACTAACTTTTAAGTTTAAGACTCATGGCTCATCATAGGTGTAAAAAGGATTAAATGGAGATATGAGATACATTGCAATGAGACAGCATCTCAATAAAAAAATTTCCCAAATACATCTATAGATATTAACCTGCAGTCTTAAACAATAGACAGATATCTACACAAAAATGGTTGTAATTATTATATGGAGAGATGCCTATTTAGACAACTTATTTTGTGTACTTTTCCAGGCTGTTCTTAGATTAGGAGGAAATGCAATGAAGCAAGAATGTGATCATTTGATGACAAAACCATTGGACATGTCAAACCAAGAAATCTTAAGAGACTTGCAGCAAGTTAACAAAGACCTTGAGATAATTAAACAATCACTTGATTTAATTGAAGTTGATCATACAGAGATGAAAACTGACATGAAGAAATTAAAATCAGGTCATGATAGTTTGCAGAAATCCTTTGATTTGCTTCAAGTAGAACAAACAGAATCCAAAAAAGACATAGAGCTGTTAAAGTCTGACCATGAAAATTTGAAAAAATCCCATGATTTGTTACATAAAGAAACCGTATCAAAACATGAGATGAAAATAGTTAAAAATGATGTGAACTCATTAAAGTTGGATTACGATAGTTTGAAAAAGACACATGGGTTGCTGCAAGTTGATCTGAGTGATATGAGAATAGATGTTCAAAATGTTGAATCAGATTATGAGAAATTGAAAACTTCCCAAGCTTTGCTTCAGAGTGATCAGATAAAAACAAAAGAGGATGTGAAAAAGCTGGCATCTATTTCTGTGGATCCAGTTCCATGGAATAGAAGAGGTATTTAATTAAAACAAATTAATTAATAACCCTACAGACTTATAATTAGCATGATAAGTGACTTGTAGTTTTAACAAAATTTGAATAGGAAAAACATATTATATAAAAAGGGAGAGGTTTCTACAAAATTTTACGTTTTTATCAATGTTTTTATTATACACACATCATTGAAGACAGGGCAAAACTTACTAAAATACAAATCTGATTTTATTATCCTCATATGAGGTTTAATACCCATGCGTATGTAGTTTCAATTCTGAAGGATTTAGCACGTGATTATTGCAAGCAATCAGAATTTGACTTACTGATTTTGGAAAGTGCACCCGGAACAGAAATTTGAAGTGGTTCATTGAAGTGTCCCAAGAGTTTCCATAGAGAACTACATCGGAGAACAGCAAGTGTGTCGTTTCCAGGGAAGAATTTTTTGCAACTATTCTCTGGACCTTTGTCATTGTAATAAACCCCATACAATAACATTCAATACAAAATATTCTGACAATAGACAAAGAATAATTAAAATCTGTTCCGTTTGCCATAGTTTACAGTTGTACCATGAAACCATTTTTCATGTCTTTGACCGTTGCGTTCAAACTGAAACTACTATATTTGTTATTGTGTTATATTGACCTTAGTCAGTTTGTAGCTTTTAGGGCACTGTCAAAGTGTATAGAGTGTATAATTTGTGTACAATTTGCCAACTACGATGGTGTAAGAGTGGAATAAAAAGTAGGGAGACCGTCTGAACCTGACGAGAAAAAATTGAACCTTTTTTCAGTCTTATATATGTTAAAGTCTTTGAGTAAATCAGTGTTAGACTTTGAGTTTGTGAGTGTTCATTTTTCTTTTTCATGCTTTATTTTCGATAAAAAAAATATTGCAAAATTGGTTACATCTGTTTTTCAGATGCTATAAGCAAAATGTCTCTGATATTTGGTGTTTTAAATTATAGTAAGTTGTACATCTGGCAAGGATCATCTGACCTTGATTTATTTTCATTATTTATTTGTCATTTTGAAGTTTTGGTGATTATGTCCGTTTTTCAGATACTGTAAACATAATAAGAAATCATGATGAATTTTATATTTGGTGTATAGAATGATTGCAAGTTGTACATGTCAGTCTGGCAGGATTCATCTGACCTTTACCTCATTTTCAGGGTTCATTGGTCAATGCTAAGTTTTCTTTGTAAGGATTATTTCTCAAATACTTTTTAGTTAAGCGGCTAAATAAAGATATATGTGTGGTTCCGGTTTCCAGACCGATACTTTTCTAAACCTGCCTTTCTGATAAAAATAAAAAGCATTAAATTAGCGATGGACTACTGTCAGTTTGTTGCTTAATGGGAGAAAATGATGTAAAACTATCTTCATTAAATCAAGGTTGAAATGATACCTTAATTAATGTTTGACATTTGTAGCAGTATAAAATTTCTATTTCCTTCCTAGTTGTGTGGCAGATTATTACAAGTGTGTTCATATTTATTTTAGACAATGTTACAAATGACCATCATGACCTAGTTTTTCCTTGTTGATTATTCAGTCCTTTTTAAATGAATACGTTCCATCGTTAATATTAAATAAATGATTGACTGTATTTTATATTGAATACATATTTCCAAATCAAATTAATACGATCTTGCAAACACATCAAAGTGAAGATCATGTGTTAAAATTGGTGTATTTACTTTTGACCACCATGTGCGTTTTGGTGGGAAAATATTACCGAAAGACATTGTATTTGATCTATTATAGATATTAAACAATTTCATCCTTACAAACACCAGAGATAGGAACTTATCAATAAAATTGATATGAAGAATAATTATTATTTGGGAAAAAGAGTGAAACAAGTATAATCAAGAACAATACATTAAGATATCATAAGTGAATTTGAAAACAAAACCAAAAAGCTGACATATCTTTTTTTTTATAAAAGACTTCGGTTTCCAGACAATTCTAATACTTGAGTATAATTGTATGCCTGTCCAACGTCAGGAACCTCTGGTTTTTTTTTAGTCTTGTATATATTTTTTTTAATTTTGGTTCCGGTTTCTGAGTTTAGTGTGGCGTTCATTTTTGCTGAGCTAGTATACATTGTTGTTTAGGGGTCAGCTGAAGCCCGCCTCCGGATGTGGCATTTTTCTCGCTGTGTTAAAGACAGCATTGATGGCCTTGGGCTGTTTTCTGCTCTTAGATAGATTAAGACAGTATTCAGAATAAATTTAGAAAAATTCTTAACATAGTCAGATTGAGTTATAACCAGACACCAATTTTCAGTAATATCCAGACAACATTCAGACAAAATCAGACAACATTCAGAAGGATTCAGATATAGCCAGAAAAAAATCAGACAACATTCAAAAGGATTCAGATATAGCCAGAAAAAAATCGGAATGATTCAAAATGTTGATATCCATACAAAACTTTAAAATTTAATCAACAGAAATTTCCCCCAAAATCGAAAAAAGAAGATGTTGAATGGAAATCAATCTGCTTACACACTAATGCGGGTCACATATTCATACGCTCAAATACAATAATAAAAAAAAATCAGGAAGTTCGTTATTGACTAGTTTCAGTAAATTCAAACTTTAAATTTGTGATTCAATTTTTTATCTGATATAGATCTGAAATTCACTGTTGGGTTCTTTTTCTGCCTTCTTGCTCTCCAGTTCTCTCTTTTCTTTGTGAGCACATTTCCTTCAAAATAAAACAGGATTATGTCACATAAAAGTTTATGTCAAATCATGTTTGAACTTTTTAATAATTATCTATAATGTTTCTGTCTTTTTCAAAAGGGCACCTCCGGTAAAAATAGTTTCTTAGCACTATTCCAAGACCTTGCTTATATCATCCTTTTCATTTCAAAGTGACATAATTTGGTTAAATATAATAGATCAGCACTGATTTTTGAGCCCATATTAGACATTGCTAAAATAAATTCTTCTCACGCGGGCTCCTAAACAAGACAAATGTTGGAGTAAAACAGGTAAAACGTCTGGACTGACCATAAAAGTAGCTCCATAAGGGGAGCCAAAATCCAACTCTGACATTGCTGATATAGACCTTTGATACAAATTTCATAAAAATCTGGAATAAATTGAACACATGAGAGTGCTTTACATTGAAACTTTCTATAAAATTAACATCAGAGACATAACTTCTGTTAGAATAATTGATTACATCTGAATTTCGGACTTGTCCCAGATATTGCTCATTCAAATTTCGCCTATAAACATTTAATAATCCTACAAGAAATGTAGGCTTGGAAGTGCTTACAATTTCAATTTTTTACCCAATTTATATTTGCAAGAGGCAAAATAGTTGTTTGAATTGAGGTTCACACTTATCAGAGGCATTGCTAAAATAAGCTTGCTGTTCGGTGTGAGCCAAGGCTCCGTGTTGAAGGCCGTACTTTGGCCTATAATGGTTTACTTTTATAAATTTTGACTTGGATGGAGAGTTGTCTCATTTGCACTCATACCATATCTTCTTGTATCTATTTCGTTATGAATTTCATCAAAATCTGGTTTGAATGTACATGTGAGAGCACCTACAAGACCAAATCGACAGGGGCTCAGTATGTCCCCAAGCAACGGATTACACAGAAAAAAGTGTTTGAAATCCTTTTGGAAACTATAATAATTTTGGACATCATGCTCTGATTTTTAATTTATAGTATTAGTTTTAAATGTATATGCAAAATAATGTAGGACTTAAATATTTAATACATATCTTTAATACTAGTGTTTTATATTGTCATGTGTAATATGTGGAGGTTATAGCTTACTATAAGGTATTGGTTTAATGATTGTTGATAATTTAAAGTCAGTATGGTGACATATTATTGCTTACATCTACATTCGTAAGTCATTTCTCAAGTAGATAGTTATCTCATTGGCAAACTTATCGCATTTCCTTCTTTTTATTTTATTAATACTAAGTCATGTGCATACCAGCTACTGTTGTGTTTGCTCCATATTTATTTTCAATAGTTCTGTTGGAATACATGTACATAAAGTCATAAGTCTCTATCACTGAAGAGGTAAGAGGAACCAATTCTAAAATTAAAAATGTTAATACTAATAAGTATACCCCCACATCTTTTTTTATTTACTCTTATAAAATATTCATTGCAGTCGTCAAAGTGAAATTCAAAAAGAGCCATCAGAAAACACTTTATTCAAAGTTGATGGGTTGTGGCTGTTTTTAGAAAGATAGCACGAACAATTATTGGAAATAATCAACTAAAGTTTTATGAATGATTGTGAATCAAAACAAAAACTGTCTTCTGACCCCCGTACAATTGGAAAAGCCCTTACTGAGAAATTGAATAGAATAAAACATACGTAACAAGCGCAACTAACATATAAAATTTAAATTAGCTGACATCTAAGACAAGTATTTGCCACTGAATGTAAAGCAAACAATTATCAATGTAATTTTCATTCCAAAATTATTGCAAACACTATTCTACCATTATGCTAATTTGCTAATTTGCAAATTTTATAATTATTATTGTCCTAGAAGCATGCCTTTTTTTATACGTGTATCACTCTTAAGCATTTATTCCAGGATTGAAATTTGTGTTAGCATCTCCGTCACAATGATGCCTTCAACACGAAGCAAAAAAAAAACGGCCCTTAGCACAGGTTTGATAGTTTGTAAGACGTAACACCACCAAATCCGGCCCGGTCAAAAAGAACATACTGGAAAAGTAGTACGTATTTGAAAAATAATAGTTCCTACGCAAAGGTGTAGATATCAAACTATGTAGAATATATTTTGGTTATTTTAGTATCAAATGAAAGGTGAAGGACTGGTGATCCTTGTAGAACACCTTTACAAGACTTTGACTGATTTGAGTAATACAACAATGTATGAATAAACCTAAAACAGAAGGCATATATTTGATATGAATTATTTGAAGCGATATATTCAAAGTTCAAGTAACCAGTACGGTCTAATGCGGAAATAACGATATATAGACAGCGCTCCCATAAATGCCTGAAATTTAACATTCAATGTGATGGGGGCCAAGGGGGTCAAGAATAGGTGGTGTGCAACTTATAGAAATTTTACTGCACAAGCTGGCATAAAATTGAGAGAATGGTGTGGCACACAACAGAAAAGTAATCTCAAGATTGATTTCACCATAACTTTAACAATAGAAGACCATACACCTCTGTTTATTATTGTAAACTCTATTTTGCATTCATAAAATGTTTTTAAATTATTTGTGTTTTTTTTTTTGGGGTTGCTGTTTCATTGGCATCTCCATTAATTGTTTTCTATGTAGTCCCTTATAAATTCAATTCAGACAAGTACAAAATGTAAATTGTTTAATCATTAGACCAAACTGTGATCATTACAAGTATCATAGGTAACATAAGCTAAAAATGACAGTTCTTTGCTAAATATACAAAATGGCATCCGTTTTATTCAGTATCTTTGCTTTTGATATTTTTGAACATTGCAAATTTTGTAATACACAGAAATACAGAAAAGATACGTTTTAATCCTTCTTACATTTTTGTCGAGCCTGCGAAATTTAAGACGCGAAAGAGAGATATAGCGATCCTATATCCCGTCGTCGGCCGTGTCAACATTTAGGTTCAGCCTGTGGTTAAAGTTTTTTAAGACAACAACAACTTTGTCAAACCTTCATAGAATGTTATTAAATTTGTCATTTTCATTTTCGGTATTTTTCTGATTGATGGACTTAGTTTTTATTTACAGTTAACATTTACAAACAGTCATTGATTAACTTTTTTGACATGATAAGTTTGTTATCCTTCATGGATTGTTATGAAACTTGGACAGAAGCTACATGTAATTTTCAAGATCAAGAAATAGCATAATAAAGAGAAAATTTGAATCTTTTTAAAATTATGTATTTTACTGATAAATGGACTCACTTTTTAAGTCAATATTACACTTTTATACCGACAGCAGCAATCGTAGGCGAGACACAGGATTCCGTGGAACCCCTTATGAATTTTTAAACATAGATCTGACAGATTCATAAAAATTCAGAAATTTTTCAGAAGTGCTGAATTTTTTTAAATCATATTCTTACTGATACAGAAATAATCTTAATCTGTCCTATTTTTTTTAACATACTTCTGACACATTCAGAACAATTAATATACTTTTCAGATTTTCTGAATTTATTTGAATCAAATTCTTATTGATTCAGAAATATTTAGCATAAATTAAGAATTGTCAGCATCAATTCCGAAAAAAAATTAAGGATTCATAAAATTCAAACATTATTTTTTATGTAAGACAATTTCAGAAACAATTCAGACATTTTCATTTATTTTTTTCATGAAAGCGGGATTAATTTTTTTTTTTTTTACTTAGTCCCTTATGTTTAGGAATTAGGGGTCAAATAGGGGCCAAAAACTAGGATTTTCTGGTTTCTAGACAATAAATTCAGTTAAAGTCCCTGTTTTTAGTCTCAATTTTATGGATCTCTATACAATTGTACCACAAGATTCTATACCAAAACAGAAAGGTTGGGATTGATTTTGGGGTCATGGCCCTAATCGAATAGGAATTAGGTGCCAAAAATGGGCCAAAAACAATACTTTTCTAATACTTATGTATTTGTGTGCTTATGTACTTTCTGTATAAATTGTGTATTTCTTTACCAGTTTCAATGGGGTTTAATTCAAAGTCTTGAATTCTTGGGGTCCTTTCATACACTGAATCTAAACCTGTATTTAGAATTTGGATTTTAGGACCCATTTTTAATTTGTACCTTTGAGACAATCAAGACCCTATACAGACCTCATTTATAACTGACCAATGAATATTCTGCACAACAACGTCTTGTTATATATATTTGCTGTTTTTAATCTGTCAATAATCATGAAATAGATTCGTAAAGACCAGATCTTAGAAAACAGTAAGTAAATTCTTCCGACAATTAACTTTTTAAACTGCTTGTTTCAGAATTTCAGAATTTCTAATCGAACAGACCTAGATGTATAAGGCCCTTCACACTATTCATCCGGTAAATGTTCATTTTGTTTTTGATTCTGTAATTTGCCAACACTACGTTACATGCGAATGCAAAATAATTAGTGATGTCTGTTCAGTCCAATTAATTAATAGATCTTGCTTTTTTTAAATAAAAACTATGCATGCAAACTTCATTGAATAAAATCGTATTAAAAAACCTAATTGTAACATATATAGCATCAAGGTTTCACTAGTCAGATCAAAACGTGTTGAGTTGAGATATTTTCGCAAGTTTAGTGTATTATATGAAAACAAACTCTTTTATGCTAGTCGTCCGTTATTCCCTGTTCTTGTCTAAATGAAGCAAAAACACCTGAAAAAACTTTACCTTTCTTAGTTTTATCCTTGCCTGACAAAAAATCATATGTTATAAATCGTATTAAAACATTAGACAAGAAGCATAGTAAAAAGTATTTAAAACTTTTTTATAAGCAGTCAGTAATGTACATGTAATAAATTAAAGAAAAAAAAAACCCAAAAAACAATAAAAATTTAAATGGAAATTGTACATTAAAGCATTTTACAAGATCTTGTCTTTGTGTGCTAAGTACATGGAACAATTTATGAAGTTGATTGATTTTTGTTAGCTTTACGTCCAGTGGCAAATATTTCATGCATGTTCATCACTATAACAAATAGATTTAAATACAATGGGTAGGTCGTGCAATAGGAGGTCAACAGTGAGGGTGGACGTGAAACTTTAAAATGCCACTGGAAAATGAGGGTATATTGAATAAGTACAAAATTTTAGACTTGCAACAGCTGGTCACATTCGGACCACTCATTGACAAATAATTGGTGCAAGAGTTTTTAATTTGCCGAGAGCGTTGATCCATGAAATCTTCTCTGATGTCGATCATCGATGTTTACGTGTAGTTTGAAATATCATTTCACGCATCCAATTTAGGTTAGATACTTTTAGCTCGCTTTAGTAACTGTCAGAATTCTGTGAAACTGTTTTGTTTATTGTACTTGATTTTTTTTGGTATGATATTCTGTACTACCGCTCTTCTGATTGGTCACGTGTGAGAGTGTTCGCCTCGAGAGCGGGAGGTCGTTTGTTCGAATCCCGACCGGGCCAAACAAAGACGTTAAATTGGTATTTGCTATTTCAACGCTAAACACCTGGCATCATAGAGTAACAGCACAGATTGGTCGGCTCAGAGTCGGAAATGTGTCCAGGTCGGGTAACTTTTCTTACTGCGAACTAATATCTTGTAAAATTACACGTTAAAAAAAACGACTCAGCGTGTCAGTCTAGTAAAAAGCGGAGTTAATACTCATATCATATTTAAATGTTATCGTCCTGAATATTCATTTTATTTGCCGCTGGTGGTCATCCATTATCATCATTAATTTACCGTTATATTATACAGTGAAGTGTTTTTCTTCTACTGGTTTATAGTACAACTTCTTAAATTTTCACCGATCAAAATTAAAATTGGGCAGGTGAAATTTTTCAACCAAACAATTCTTGTGATTGTTGGGATACCTTTGACGGTAAATAATATTAAATCAAATGTGCCTTTTGGGATATATAATATTTGACGGTAAATATTATTGACTTAACTCCGTGTAACTATTATTTAGTCATTGGGGCGGTTTTGAGCTTTTTATTCTGTATACGCATCTTTCTATAAAAACTGAATGTTGAAGCTTAATATTTTGATTTGTCTGTGCCTTTGGGTTGCTGTCGCATTAATATATACCTTTATATCCTTTTATTCAAAACAATATGATTCACTTGGGTATAGAGATATTGACATGTCTGGACCTCTCCCGTCCCACAGTATACCCTTGCCTTGGGTGCGTTCGTTTTGCTTATCGGATATATAAATGCGCAGCTTTGTCTGATCGAAATAGGAATGTATTTCCGATGACTGGTGTAGTGGGAATTTCACGCTATCTATACGTTAAAAACATTAGAGGGAAATACGATCTACGCACGAGTTGAATGATTGAAATGTGTAAACAACAAGAAAGATTGGCTAAATCTTTTCAAATAAGTCGCATGGCTGATTTTAACACATTTTTCTGCCACTTTTGCCAGGACAATTGTAGATGAAAAAAATTTAACAAAACCGATTAGGGAGACAATATCTAAAAAAAAATAAATGAAATGCTCAAAATAAGTTGAACCCTTCATAAACTAATGTCAACATTTTTTTTTATCCATTTTTGCTTTTATGTCAACTATTATACCAGTGTGAGGTATAAATAAACTTTAAACAGCAGATGTTGTCACCTAGACGAGACAGTCGTCATTGTACGCTTCAATATAAGAGTTATTGCCACTCAATGAAGATTGTTTTTCTGTTCTAATCCCCTCTCCTATTAGTTTTGCTGGAAAGGATACAATGTAACCCCTGATGTGTACTACGACAACGTTTTTAAATGTTAAAAAAAAGGTTAAATGCAAAGAGAAAAATGATGGCAGAAATGCTAAGATTTACGCTTAAAAATGCAAATGTAAATAAAATTGAAATATTTGAAATTAGGAACTGTTAGAGACAATTATAAACTGAAGACAAATGATAATGCATAACTAAATAAAGCTGATAAATTAATTGCTCCATTTATGTCCAGTGGCAAATATGTCATGCATATTCACGACGAGTGGGTCAACCTGAAGCAAATGATTACAATTTTAGAGTGGCACTTTTTACAATAAGGCAGAGCGTTCGATTGAGGTAAAACGTATGCCGTAAAAGAATACAGTTGAACCATGGTCGAAGTCGTAAGTTAAGCTATTAGCTCCTTCCCTTTTTTCTTCCACGGTAAACGAATGTCAAAAACAAAACGTCATGAATTTACAACCAATAACGGCCACTATAAGTTAATGAGATATATGAACTTTTTTGTAAATAAATTCCTATTGCAGCCAACATCTCCCGGTTCGAAACAGGTTAGTATTTCTACTAAAATACCTTTTGATTATTGACCGGAGATATTAAAGCAACCAAAAGCACGTTGAATCAAAAAAATTCTAAAATTGTAAATTATGGTGTTTTGCTGGGTGTTTTCCCGATCCTATTTCGGACCCCATGGTTTTAAGAGGGCGTATCTAATTAGTCATGCCCGATTAACTTTTAGTAAATTGAACCTCAACTTAAAGACCTACACCGGGTAAATAAGTTCGAGGTACAATAAGTAGACAATAGAAAACCTTTGTGAAATGAGATCGTCCCAGGTCTCTTACATAATTATTTTGCGTTGAATAACAATGAAAAATGCACGAGCAGGTTTGTAAGCCGAATTAAAACATACATTTTGATTTTTGATTTTGGACACAGTTTCTAGTTCGTCCAAATCAGGGTCCAAAATTAAACTTTGTTTGATTTCATCAACATTTGAATTATAAGGGTTCTTTGGTATACTGCTTTTAACCATGTATTTATATTTTCGATGTTGGGGCCCATTGTCAAGTTGGTTTATATTAATGTCAAAAGGTTCCACAATTAAACTTTGTTTGTTTTCACCATAAAATTGAATTAGTTGGGTTCTATGATATATATGCCAAATCTTACTGTGTATTAAGATTTATTATATTAGGCCCCATTTTAAAATTTTTCCACATTAAGGTCCAAAGGGTCCAAAACTAAACTTTGTTTTATTTCATAAAATTGAATTTGTGGTTCTTTGATATGCTATATCTAACCGTCTATTATGCTGCGCCCTGCTGAGTAGTATATTATATTTTGATATAACCAGAACCACACATATATTTTTATTTATCTTAAATAGGTCAACAATATTTGGTGTATTGATGTCCTTTTCTCAGATACTACAAGTATTAGAATTAAGAACTTATTTTGGGTGTATGTAATTAAGGTAAGGTTTACGTGGTTGTCCGTCATTGTTCATATGACCTCATCGTCTTTGCCATGAATCATTGATGATGTTAAGTGTATGCTATACCGGTAGAAAGACTGCCATCTTTAAGACTTTCAATTTACAATTCAATTATGATCAAATTAAGCAGAACAGATATAATGTTGCTCCCATCAGTAAATGCATTATGCATTTATCATCATCTACGCATTTATCATCATCTAGGGGCATTCAGAGTCATAAGTTGTATGAATGCATGATGATCATGAATACTTATTGTTTTAAAAATTATCGTTGGCAATAATTTACTCCTTGGTGTTTCAGTGCTAATTAGTAAGTCGTTGGATGAATGGCAGAAGAATGCTGATAACTTTGTTGAAACCAGAGCTGCGAAATGTGTGTTGAAAGGTGTCAAGGAAAACAGTTGTGTCACTATAACAGCTAGTTCTGGTGTTGGAAAGACATCCATTCTACGTCATGTGGCATTAAAAATGAAAGAAGAAGGGTATGATATACTACCAGTTACCAATCCAAATGATATTGTCCAGTTTTATAATCCAAATAAGAAAACACTGTTTGTAATTGATGACTTTTGTGGGACTTATTCAATAAACCAGTCTGACCTTGACAATTGGGAACCAGTTATGGAACAAATACAGATGTTGATTGAAAACAAACTTACAAAAATTATTGTCGCGTGTCGATTACAAGTGTACCAGGATCAAAAGTTTGAATCTTTATCAATTTTCATGACATCTGTATGTAACCTGCAGTCAACAGATTTATGTTTAACAAGGAAAGAAAAAACGTCAATAGCTGAAATTTATTCGGAAACAAAAGCATCAGAGATTATTCAGTACTGTGATTTATATGATTGCTTTCCGCTTCTCTGTAAATTGTATAGTGATGATCCTCAGCTCATTATAACAAATTTCTTCAAGAGTCCATTTTCGGTATACGAAACTGAAATGGACAAGCTTTATAAAAAAGGACATTATACAAAATACTGTGCAATGGCTTTGTGTGTTATGTTTAACAACAACTTGAAGGAGGAATTGTTTTCAGAAGAGATAAATATGCAAACAAGAATGATCATTGAGAAAACCTGTGAGGCATGCAGACTGGACAGAGGAACATCACGAATTGTCCTACTTGATGAACTAAATTCACTTGAACATACTTTTATTAAGAAAGAACAAGGTGTATTCAAAACAAAACATGACAAATTATTTGACTTTCTCGCATACTATTTTGGACAAAAAGTTATCCTGTGTTTGATCAAGAATGCACACCCTGCTGTTATTATGCAGAGATTTTTATTAGAAAGAAAAGATGACATGGATCAGTTTATCGTTATTGTACCAACTAAATACCATCAAATGTACATGCAGAGAATGATTTATGACTGGTCAATTGGTAGAGTAGATTATGTGTTTATGAATATAAACTTGAAGATACAAAAGTTCAGACACAAATTCCTATATTACCTGACAAAAATTGAAATATCACACCAGAGGCGATTAGCACTGAAAATTGATATTAATAGCAAACATACTGTACTGATACTTTGTTGTTACTATGGGGATATTCCTTTTATTCTTTGGTGTATTAACCATGGTGTTTGTGTTAACCTGTGTAACTGTAGAGGTATAAGCCCTTTATTTGTAGCAGCAATGGAAGGCCATAAAGAGATACATGAGATAGTAAAAGTATTGCTGGATAACAAGGCAGACATTAATAAGTGTATGGATGGTGGAGTATCTCCTTTGCATGTTGCTAGTCGGAATAATTATATAGAGACAGTAAAGGTATTACTGGATAACAAGGCAGACATTAATAAGTGTACGGATGGTGGAGTATCTCCTTTACTTTTTGCTTGTTACAGAAATCATATAGAGACAGTAAATGTATTACTGGACTATAAGGCAGACATTAATAAGTGTATGGATGGTGGAGTATCTCCTTTGCATGTTGCTTGTCAGAATAATCATATAGAAACATTAAAGGTATTGCTGGCCAAAAAGGCAGACATTGATAAGTGTAGAGATAATGGAACATCTCCTTTGTGTATTGCTTGTCAGCTTAATCATATAGAGACAGTGAAGGTATTACTGGCCAATAAGGCAGACATTAATAAGTGTAGAGATAATGGAGCATCCCCTTTGTGTATTGCTTGTCAGAATAATCATATAAATATAGTAAAGATATTACTTGACAACCAGGCAGACATTTATAAGTGTACAAATAATGGAGCATCTCCTTTGTATGTTGCTTGTCAGAATAATCATATAGAGATAGTAAAGGTATTACTGGACAACAAGTCAGACATTAATAAGTGTACAGATGATGGAGCATCTCCTTTGTGTATCGCTTGTCATAATAATCATATAGAGATAGTAAAAGTACTACTGGACAAAAAGGCAGACATTAATAAGTGTACAGATGATGGAGCATCTCCTTTGTGTATTGCTTGTCAGAATAATCATATAGAGACAGTAAAGGTATTACTTGATAACAAAGCAGACATTAATAAGTGTGATGATAATGGAGCATCGCCTTTGTATATTGCTTCTCAAAATAATCATATAGAGACAGTAAAGGTCTTACTGGCCAACAAGGCAGACATTGATAAGTGTAGAGATAATGGAGCATCTCCTTTGTATGTTGCTTGTCAGAATAATCATGTAGAGACAGTAAAGGTATTACTAGAAAACAAGGCAGACATAAATAAGCGTGTGAACGGTGGAGCATCTCCTTTGTACTTTGCTTGTCAGAATAATTATATAGAGACAGTAAAGGTATTACTGGACAACAAGGTAGACATTAATAAGTGTACAGATAATGGGGCATCTCCTTTGTATATTGCTTGTCAAAATAATCATATAGAGACAGTAAAGGTATTACTGAAAAACAAGGCAGACATTTATATTTGTATGGATGGTGGAGCATCTCCCTTGTATATTTCTTGTCATAATAATTATATAGATACAGTAAAGGTATTACTCGATAACAAGGCAGACATTGATAAGTGTATGGATGATGGAGCCTCTCCTTTGTATGTTGCATGTTACAAGAATCATATAGAGATAGTAAAGATATTGCTAGATAACAAGGCAGACATTAATAAGTGTGATGATAATGGAATATCTCCTTTGTATTTTGCTTGTTACAAAAATCATATAACGACAGTTAAATTATTACTGGACCACAAGGCAGACATAAATAAGTGTACAGATAATGGAGCATCTCCTTTGTTTATTTCTTGTCTTAATAATAATATAGAGATAGTAAAGGTATTACTGGACAAAAAGGCAGACATTAATAACTGTAGAGATAATGGAGCATCGCCTTTGTTTATTTCTTGTCGTAGTAATCATATAGAGATAGTAAAGGTATTACTGGACAACAAGGCAGACATTAATAAGTATAGAGATATTGGATCATCTCCTTTATTTATTTCTTGTCATAATAATCATATAGAGACAGTAAAGATATTGCTAGATAACAAGGCAGACATTAATAAGTGTGATAATAATGGAATATCTCCTTTGCATTTTGCTTGTTACAAAAATCATATAGAGACGGTTAAAGTATTACTGGACAACAAGGCAGACATTAATAAGTGTATGGATGGTGGAGCATCTCCTTTGGACATTTCTTGTCTTAATAATAATATAGATATGGTAAAGGTATTACTTGACAACAAGGCAGACATTAATAAGTGTGTGGATAATGGAGCATCTTCTTTGTATATTGCTTGTCATAATAATTGTATTGAGATAGTAAAATTATTGCTGGCCAATAAGGCAGATATTAATAAGTGTAAGGATAATGGAGCATCTCCTTTGTTTACTGCTTGTCAGAATAATCATATAGAGACAGTGGCGGTATTACTGGACTATAAGGCAGACATAAATAAGTCTATGGATAATGGAGTATCTCCTTTGTGTATAGCTTGTCAGAATAATCATATAGAGACAGTAAAGGTATTACTTGACAACAAAGTAGACATTAACAAGTGTATGGATGATGGAGCATCACCTTTGTATATTGCTTGTCAGAATAATCATATAGAGATAGTAAAGGTATTACTGGACAACAATGCAGACATTATTAAGTGTATGGATAATGGGGCATCTCCTTTGTATATTGCTTGTCAGAATAATCATATAGAAATAGTAAAGGTATTATTGGACAACAAGACAGACATTAATGAGTGTAAATATAAAGGAGATAAGTATGTAGGGTGTCGGAATTATCATAAAGAGACAGAAAAGATATTGCTGGATAACAAGGCAGACATTAATAAGTGTATCGATGACGGAGCATCTCCTTTGTTAACTGCCTGTCAGAATAATCATATAGAGACAGTAAAGGTTTTACTGGAGTACAAGGCGGATATTAATAAGTGTATGGATAATGGAATATCTCCTTTAAATATTGCTTGTTTCAATAATCATATAGAGATAGTAAAGTTTTTACTGGACAACAAGGCAGACATCAGCAAGTGTAAAGATAAAGGAGTATCTCCTTTGTTAACTGCATGTCAGAATAATCATGTAGAGATAGTAAAGGTTTTGCTGGAAAACAAAGCTGACATTAACAAGTGCGATGATAATGGAATATCTCCCTTGTCCATTGCTTGTCGTTTTAATAATATAGAGACAGTAAAGGTATTATTAGACAACAAGGCTGACATAAATAAGTGTGAGGATAATGGAGCATCTCCATTGTTTAATGCTTGTCAGTATAATCATATAGAGACAGTAAAGGTATTACTGGACAACAAGGCTCACATAAATAAATGTATGGATAATGGAATATCTCCTTTGATTATTGCTTGTTTCAATAATCGTATAGAGACAGTGAAAGTACTACTGGACTACAAGGCAGACATAAATAAATGTATGGAAAATGGAATATCTCCTTTGATTATTGCTTGTTTCAATAATTGTATAGAGACAGTAAAGGTATTACTGGATAACAAGGTAGACATTAATAAGTGTGATGATGATGGTGCATCTCCTTTGTATATTGCTTGTCACAATAAACGTATAGAGATAGCAAAGTTATTACTGGACAACAATGCAGACATTAATAAGTGTACAGATGCTGGAGCATCTTATTTGTATGTTGCTTGTCAGAATAACCAGATAGAGACAATAAAGATATTACTGGACATCAAGGCAGACATTAATAAGTGTACGGATGATGAAGCATCTCCTTTGTTTGTTGCTTGTCTGCATAATCATATAGAAACCGTAAAGTTATTATTGGACAACAAAGCAAACATTAACAAGTGTAATGATAAAGGAAAATCTCCTTTGCATATTGCTTGTGAATATAATAATATAGAGATAGTAAAGGTATTACTGGAAAACAAAGCAGACATTAATAAGTGTGAAGATACTGGAGTATCTCCTTTGTGTATTGCTTGTCTTAATAAACAAATAGAGATGGTAAAGGTATTACTGGACAACAATGCAGACATTAACAAGTTTGAAGATAATGGAGTACCCCCTCTGTTTATTGCTTGTCTGAATAATCAGATAGAGATAGTAAAGGTATTACTTAATAAAAACGCAGACATTAATAAGTGTGCAAATTATAAATTATCTCCTTTGTATATTGCTTGTGACAATAATTTTATAGAGATAGTGAAGGTATTACTGGACAACAATGCAGACATTAATAAGTGTACGGATGATGAAGCATCTCCTTTGTTTGTTGCTTGTCTGCATAATCATATAGAAACCGTAAAGTTATTATTGGACAACAAAGCAGACATTAACAAGTGTAATGATGAAGGAAAATCTCCTTTGCATATTGCTTGTGATTATAATCATATAGAGATAGTAAAGGTGTTACTGGAAAACAAAGCAGACATTAATAAGTGTGAAGATACTGGAGTATCTCCTTTGTGTATTGCTTGTCTTAATAAACATATAGAGACAGTAAATGTATTACTGGAACACAAGGCAGACATTAATAAGTGTACAGATAATGGGGCATCTCCTTTGTATACTGCTTGTCAGAATAATCATATAGAGATAGTAAAAATATTACTGGACAACATGGCTGACATAAATAAGTGTGAGGGTAATGGATCATCTCCTTTGTTTACTGCTTGTCAGCATAATCATATAGAAACAGTAAAGATATTACTGGACAACAAGGTAGACATTGATAAGTGTACAGATAATGGGGCATCTCCTTTTTATACTGCTTGTCAGCATAATCATATAGAAACAGTAAAGATATTACTGGACTACAATGCAGACATTAATAAGTGTACAGATGATGGAGCATCTCCTTTGTATGTTGCTTGTCAGAATAATCATATAGAGATAGCTGAGGTATTACTGGACAACAAGGCAGACATTAATATGTGTTTAGATACTGGATTATCTCCTTTGTGTATTGCTTGTCACAATAATTATATAGAGGTAGTCAAACTATTACTTGACAACAATGCAGACATTAATAAATGTATAGATGATGGAGCATTTCCTTTGTACATTGCGTGTTATAATAATTATATAGAGATAGTTAATGTATTGCTGGACAATAAGGCAGACATAAATATTTGTATATATGGTGGAGCATCTCCTTTGTATATTGCTTGTCAAAATAATCATATAGAGATAGTCAAACTATTACTTGACAACAATGCAGACATTAATAAACATATAGATGATGGATCATCTCCTTTGTACATTGCGTGTCAAAATAATTATAAAGAGATAGTTAAGGTATTACTGCACAATAAGGCAGACATAAATATTTGTATAGATGGTAGAGCATCTCCTTTGTATATTGCTTGTCAGAATAATCATATAGAGATAGTCAAACTATTACTCGACAACAATGCGGACATTAATAAGTGTGATGATGATGGAGTATCTCCTTTGTTTGTAGCTTGTTACAGTAATCACATTAAAGTAGTCAAACTATTACTGGACAATAAGGCAGACATAGATAAGTGTGTAGATGATGGAACATCTCCTTTGTATATTGCTTGTCAGCATAACCATATAGATATTGTAAAAATGCTGTTGGAGAAGGGATCAGATTATAATAAATGTAACACTTTTGGTATCTCACCTATACAAATTGCCAGTGAATATGGACAAAATGGCATACTTGCTGTTATCAATGAACATTCCAGAATGGAGGTTATATATCAAAGAAAGTAAAGGGAATATCATCCATGAAAAGTGAACAATGAAGGAAAATATTTTTTCAATGAAAGATTTCAGAAAGGAAAAGGTTTTTAAGGATATTATTGTATTGATTAACTAATGGTTTCTTTAGATGGCCTATTTATTTTTAATAATAAATCAGATTTTTCGGTTTTATTAAACATGTGTAGCTTTTCATTTGTGACATCTAAAAGGGAAAGGATACAATGTGCTATTTGCAAATCTAGGGTCTGATCAAGCGAAATGATAATATGATGATTTAACACTGCAGAAAGTAAAAGTCAGCATAGTCTAGTTAGAATCCTTTGTAGATTTGTTTTAACATGCCTAATAGATTACAGATTAGACCGCTGGTTTTCCCGTTTGAATGGTTTTACACTAGTAATTTTGGGGCCCTTTATAGCTTGTTGTTCGGTGTGAGCCAAGGCTCCGTGTTGAAGGCCGTACCTTGAACTATAATGGTTTACTTTT
The DNA here is from genome assembly GCF_021869535.1 of Mytilus californianus. Taxonomy (NCBI): domain Eukaryota; kingdom Metazoa; phylum Mollusca; class Bivalvia; order Mytilida; family Mytilidae; genus Mytilus; species Mytilus californianus. The sequence continues at coordinate 278,973 of NW_026262750.1, forward strand.
ATAAATTGTTACTTGGATGGAGAGTTGTCTCATTAGCACTCATACCACATCTTCCTTTATCTCCTTAAACGATGATTATAAAAGTAGCTTTAAATTATACATTTAATGGTTAATAAAGTGTAAAGTTTCAGTAAAAATGTGAATGAAAATCGGCAATGTGTCAAAGAGACAACCACCCTACCAAAGAGCAGAAAACCCAAGGCTGTTTGTTTTCTGTTTACTGTAACACTTTATGTAATATCAACATGGAATAGTCAAAACCTGTCATACTGTATAAAAACCAGTGACAATTTTCAACCCGATGACAATTGTTTATTTATCAGGGTCATACCTTTTCTTGTGTCAATGTAATAGCTATGCTAATAAAACTGTGCCATATTAATTCACAATTACCATCAATATAATCAATAGATAAAAGAAAGGAACTGTTTATGTTGTCAACTATAAAATCATTGAAATTCTTGTTTAAGATGACGTTACAAATGTATTGATATGAATTCGATAGATTTACCTACCGTTAACTGTGTATCAATTGTATTCCTTGGCTTTAAATGTAATCAATATTGGAGTTTGTGTGACGACAATATGTTTCTAATTTTATACAACAGTATTCTAAAAAAAAAAGAGACAGAAGATACCTAAGGGACACTCAAAACTCGAAAGTCGAGCAGAAGGCAACAGCACCATGGCAAAACAGAGACGAACAACAGTCTACAAAACACTATATTTATACAACTAAACTTAGGTTCTCCTAAATAGTAAGCATATCCTGCACCACATGCGTTAACCGTCGTGTTGCTCATGGTAAATGCAAATTCATAACATGTTTCATTTTGGTGGTCATATTCGAGGAGAAGAGTATTGGGTTGTTGATGAAACCAATAGAAGATATTTGTGGTCATCTGTCAGGATGTCGTTCGTAGCACTTTCGAAAAAAAGACATCGACATTGCCACTTCCTAGTTTAAATGCTGCATTGAACTTGTGTACTGATTTTGGGTCATTGATGGACACCCCATATCCTTTGATTTTCTCTATTTAATACGGGGGACATATGTCAGGATCTGATTAACATGGACTTTGTACAAAATTTTTCAAGAAGTATTCTCCGAAGTACATCGTCAAATAATTATAATGTAAGCTTGCATTCTCAGATTACCTGTCTTAATGTCACTAGGATATATGACATGCAAGCACTCACTGAAATATAGGTTGTTGAGTGATAAGCCATCATCTATTATATATCATATCTGGATGTGAACATGACAAGATGTTTTTTCTTTCTTTTTGTCTTGGAGAAGATTTTGTATCAATTCTATTTCATAAATATAGTAGGTGTTCACAATAAATACCCGTTAGAATATGTATTGTCTTGATCAATCAAACTCAAAAAAACTAATGTCGAGCGTTTTGATGATGTCAGTGAGGTTATTCACATGACAAGAAATTTGATTATATTAATTTATAGAAAAAAAGTACTGTTTAATGAGTAGTTAGTTAAATAAGATCTTCATGAAGCATGGAGTAGTATAGAGCGTAGAAAAATTAAATATTTTATATTACTACAAAATAATTTTTAGTTACATGTGTAATTGTACAGCATTTTGGATCATACATTTTTTAGTCCAATGCACTATTGATAATGTATAAGATTGGTTCATCGCTCGATTGGAATGTTGAAAAATTCCTGCTAGTCCTAAAGGGACATTCGAGCTTTTGCCATCACTATGCGTCCGTCCTTAGTCAGTCCGTCATCTGTCATCCGTAAATAGATATAAGAAGATGTGGTATGAGTGCCAATGAGACAACCCTCCATTCAAGTCACAATTTGTAAAAGTAAGCCATTATAGGCCAAAGTACGGCCTTAAACACGAAGCCTTGGCTCACATCGAACAACAAGATATAAAGGGCCCCAAAATGACTAGTGTAAAACCATTCAAACAGGAAAACCAACGGTCTAATCTATATAAAAAACGAGAAACGAGAAACACTTATGAACCACATCAACAAATGACAACCACTGAACATCAGGTTCCTGACTTAGAACAGGTGGTTCTGTAAAGTTTTTTTTTAAATCTTGACTATAACTGCTCAATGTATTGAGTTTGTCTACTTCATCTGTGGGAAGTCAACTATTAAGTTAATGATTTTTGTCCAGGTTGATCAACCGACATGGCAGCCATGTCTAAAAAGTAAACATATGAAACTACAGTTTTGCTAATATCACTCAATCTACAGCTATAAGAGAAAACTGACAGGATAGAAATAATCAGCACAAGTTCTTTTCGCCTTAAAAATGTTGGAAAAATCAGTCCTCATGATTTGATTATTGCCCCTGAAATGTTGTTTTTTGTCTCAGAAAGTCGCAGTATGCGAGACAAATGGATAGCTATCCGGTGGCGGCGGTGAAAACTATTTGTATGAAGCTTTATATTTCAGAAGGCAGAGGACCTATATACTTAATATATTGTATGCAGATACCTTATGTTGCGAAAAATGCCTTTTGTCATATATATGTCAATGGTCCTTAACCTTATTTTCATGGTTCAGCGGCTGCTTGAAAAAAACATTTTGTCATGTGATTTTCAATTATTAGTAGTAATAGGATAACTATATTTGGTATATGGGTTCCTTGTAACGACTTCATGTCCGCAAGACAGGATTCACCTAACCGACTTCATTTCATGTATCAGTGATCAAGGTTAAAGTTAAGTTCTCAGGTCCGTTTCTCGGATAATATAAACAATAGGTCAACTACATGTGGAGTTTATAATGATTATAAAGTATGTCAGTCTGGTAATTTTCATCTGACCTCGACCTCATTTACATGGTTCAATGGTCAATGTTAAGTTTGTTCGTTTTGGTCTGTTTTTCAAGTACTATACACAATAGTTCAACTTTATTTGGTGTATGGAATGATTGTTAGGTCTACACCTGTGCTTGGTAGGTATCATCTGATCTTGACCTCATTTTCATGTTTTATTGGTCAATGTTTAATTTGTGTGTTTTAGTCTTTTATTCAAATACTAATGGCTGAAGGTCAATTATATTTGGTGTATGGAATGATTGTAATGTGTACATATCTGTCTGGCTGGTATAATCTTACCCTGACCTCATTTTCATGGTTCATTGGTCAATGTTTTGTTTTTGTGTTTGCTCTGTTTTTCAATTACAATAAGTAATAGGTCAACTTTATTTGGTCATGGAATAATTGCATGGTGTACATGTCTGTCTCGCAGGATTTATCTGACCTTGACCTCATTGTCAATGCCTTTTAAAATGTAAAGTTTGTGTGATATACATGTACTTGTAGAAAAACCTTTATCTTTAAGACTTTCAACATAATATCAATGGCGAGTAAAGCAGGCGAGGCATTTCAGCGTGTGCACCTTTGTTATTTTTTTTGCTTGTCCTTGCAATTTTTTCAAAAACTACAGAAGCTATGTTAAAAGTGTTAAAAAAGCAAAAACAGTCAGCATGACAAGATGTAATTACCCTGAAAATTGGAGAAAAATATAACTTCTCATTTCGGAGATACAATGTATTACAGATGAAATATCGATTCTTTTTAAATTTTAGCAGTTGTTGGTTGCTTTCATATAAATTATAGAAGCTACTTTGAAAGTGTAAAATAAAAAAGGATCAACACGAAAAGATTTATCTACCATAAAAATTGATGGAATATCTGATGACTTATTTTGGAGTTATTGTCCCTGAAATATTTTTTTTTTAGTTTTTTACTGTTTTCATAAAAAATGAAGAGGTTGAAAGGCCATTGCTAAGATGATCCGCACGACAAGATCTTATAACCCTTAAACTTTCAGAAAAATCTGTCATCCAATTTGTGAATTTTTCCCCCTGAAATATACATTTTTAAAAATGTTTGCATTCTTTTTCTGCTTTTTGGAAAACTATAGCAGCTAGGTTAAAAGTGTAACCTATAATAAAAAAAAAAGTCATCACCTTGACAAAATCTATTTGCTCTTCAAATTTGACATACTCTTTTTTGATATAATACCTTGTATATAGATACCTTATGTTACGAAGTTTCCGCCTGTCATATGTCCATTGTCCTTGACCTAAATTTCATGGTTAAAAGGACTACTTGGAAAAAATGTATACTAGTAGTTTGTTTGTCATTTGAATTTCTCACATATTATGAGTAATAGAATGGATATATGTGGCATATGGAAACCTTGCAAGGTTTACATGTCAGTCCAACAGGGTTCACCTGACCTTGATCTCATTCCATGGATCAAGGATCATAGTTTAAGTTTCTGTGCTACCATAAGCACTGAGTCAACCATATTTGGTATATGGAATAGTTGTAAAGGGTACATGTCAGTCTGGCAGGTTTAATCCGACCCTGGTCTCATTTTCAATGATCATTGTTCAATTTAAAATACCCTATAGTTTGGTCAACTTCATATATTATGAATAAAAGGTCAACTATATTTTGTTTATTAAATGGTTGCTAAATGTACATGTTTATGTTTGTATATGTTTACTCGTTTTTGTTAATATGTCTTTTGATTGATTTAAACCATTTCAATTGATATTTTATAGTGTGTCTTTCTGTGTTGTGATGCTACACTATTATTTCAGGTAAGGGTGAAGGTTGGCGCCTGTTAAAACGTTTAAACCCGCTGCATTTGTTTTCACCTGTCCTAAGTCAGGAACCTGTTGATCAGTGGTTGTCGTTTGTTGATGTGGTTCATAAGTGTTTCTCGTTTCTCGTTTTTTATATAGATTAGACCTTTTGTTTTCCTGTTTGAAAGGTTTTACACTAGTCATTTTTGGAGCTCATTATAGCTTGCTGTTCGGTGTGAGCCAAGGCTCCGTGTTCAAGGCCGTACTTTGACTATAATGGGTTTACTTTTACATATTGTGATTTGGGTGGAGAGTTGTCTCATTGGCACTCTGCCTACCTAAATCTACCTAAGTGTTTCCAAACGCAGGAGGTCAGTTTGCTCCTCTATATTTGCATCTGTTTCATCATCACTAACTACACTTGTGCTACTTCCGTAGTTATATTGTAGTCAGTGTCAAAGTTCCAATGCTTGTCTAGACGGTGTTCAAAAATCTTTACGTTCTTTGCAGTCACTACGATGTTTGGTAGGCTATTCCACACTTCCACTACTCGGTTAAGTAAAGTAGTATTTCCTTACGTCTAGTCTGCTTCTGTTTTTTACCAATTTCATTGAGTTGCCTCTTGTTGTCGAGCTTGTGTTACGAGTTTATAAATCTTCTGTTACTCATGAGTCATATACTCCTGTTGTTATCTTGTAGATTTCTATCATGTCGCCTCTTAGCTTCTAAATTTTAAAGTAGGAATTTTCTCAATTTTCAATCTTTCTTCGTATGACAGATTTTTGAGGTTTGGGTAACATTTTTGTTGCTATACGTTGGACGTTTTCAATTGTCTCGTTATCTTTATAATCTAGATATCTAAAAGTTCTCCTAATAGTTCCAACTAATTGGTTTGCTTTGGATTTGTAGAAATTGGTAGTACTTTGCATTTGTCCGGAAGGAAACGTCATATCCATTTTTCACTCCATTTGAACATACTATCGATGTCATTTTTCATTATGGTGTTGTCAGTTTCGCTGTTTATAGATCTATATAGTTTAGTGTCATCTGCAAACATGTATACATCAGACTCTGCACAAAACGGCAAATCGTTTATAAAGATAACAAACAGGATTGGTCCCAAAACTGATCCTTGTGGAATACCACTAGTAACATCATGCCATTTTGAAAAATTTCCATTGATTTGTACTCTTTGTTGGCGGTCGCTAAGGAAGTTCTTGATCCAGTTATATGTTTGTAAGCTCATGTCATATTATCTAAGTTTGTTAATAAGTCGTCTATGTGGGGCTTTGTCAAACGCATTCATAAAATCAGTATAAACTGTGTCAATTGATCCGCCACTGTCTAGAATACTGGTCCAGTGATCTAGGACTTTTTAAGTAATTGTTATGAGGTTGAGCTTCCTCCAATAAACCAAATTGTCTATCACTAAATAAGTTATAACGGTTCATATGGTCTACGAATTTTTTTCTTATACGTTTGCAGATAATACTAGTCAGGCTAACAGGTCTGTAATTTGAAGCCACTCATACCACATCTTCTTATATCTACGTTTGCCTGACAGGGTTCATCTTACCTTGACCTCATTTTCATGATTCTTTGGTCAATGTGAAGTTTTCTGTGTTAGTCTGTTTCTTAGATACTATAAGCAATATGTCAATTATATTTGGTGTATGGAATGATCGTAAGGTTGTACATGTCTGTCTGGTAGGGTTTATCTAACATTGACCTCATTGTCATAGATCATTGATAATGTTATGTTTATGTGATTCCTGAAGTAAAAACTTTATCTTATAGAAGATGTTTAACATACAATCAAGCATATTAGTAAAGCAGACGAAACATTGCAGCGTCTGCACTCGTGTAGAGTCGTGTCTCTTAAATGCTGATTTTTTTACTTATTGAATGGCAAAATTGCAAAACTTATCAGCAACACAAAGAGTTACTATAGTATGTGTATACAAAGTAGCATACTGGCAATTTTTTACCAGGTGAGTAACACAGGCGCAAACTGCCTTTTGTTCTAGTGGCTTCATTGTTTAATGAAGTTAAAGATTGGATCAGATGAGGGACACTTATAAAACTGTATGGCTGTCATTGCTTTATAAAGACTTTATAATTTACTGGAAGAAGAATATTTATTTTATTTTATCTGACCAATTTTAAGTCAAATTTCAAATACTCCATAATCAAATCTGAAATCAAAGATGGCCACAACAAACAAAAAACAGGTGTAACCAATTTTGTTTAAACATTGAAAACAAAGCAGAATTCGTTACGTAAGCTCATCTAGTATAATACAGTGTTTAATTATAAACAATATATTACTCCTGAGCTCCATAACTTTTGTCACAGCGATTTCTTTTTTTATACAAATCATTATTGAAGTATTGAATACAGCTACTATATGCATTTTACTTGTAATTTACTACGCCAAATATATTCCTTTAACATAGGTATTCCTCCTTGAATGGGGAAAACTAAAAAGATAGGTTGAAGAGACAATCCAGAATCATAAGTCCAAGGGAAACAGTCAGCAGCATTGTACATAAAAAATGGTAGTGTATAAATCGCTACACAGAAGTAAATAAAGGGACGACCATCTGATTTTCTTGGGGTTGTAGATAAACATGCTGGGTTGCACAATTGGTAAGAACTAAAAATTAGCTTTCTTGTTCCAGCAGGATGAATATGGATTTTTGCCCACCCAAATGCAGAAAATAATAATGTATAAAAGCGCAGAGCATCAAATATCTCCTAAAAGATGTACGTTCATCTGTAATAATTAGGAACAGAAATAAATATTTCAGGGTGTCCGTATTTTTACATCCATGGAGGTGGACATTTGGTGCCTAATCTGTAAGCAAATGATTGTTTAGTATACTCCAGGTACACAAATCTGCAGTTATACATGACCTCAACATACATTTATTATTCGTCCGATCGGTTCTAGTCACAAAATTAACAAAAGACACAAAAAACCCGTAATTATTCAAACTAGTCTTCCGATCGCTTCTAATAAAGGAAAAAGAAAAGAAAAAAACAAAACAAAACAAAACAAAACAAAAAACCCTGTAGTTTCTGAAACTAGTCATCAGATCTGTTCTAATAAAGAAATAACAAAAGACACAAAGTACCTGTAGTTACTGAAACTAGTCACCAGCTCGGTTCTAATCACCAAAAATTAAAAAAAAGACACAAAGTATCCGTAGTTACTGAAACTAGACATCAGTTCGGTTCTAATCACAAAAATAACATAAGACACAAAAAACCCGTGGTAACGGAAACTAGTCACCATATCGTTTCTAATCATAAAAATAACAAAAGACCAAAGTACCCGTAGTAACTGAAACTAGTCATCAAATCGGTTCTAATCACACACAAAAAAAGACACAAAGAACCCGTAGTAACTGAAACTAGTCATCAGTTCGGTTCTAATCACAAAAATAACAAAAGACACAAAGTAACCGTAGTAACTGAAAATAGTCATCAGATCGGTTCTAATCACACACACAAAAAAAAGACACAAAGAACCCGTAGTTACTGAAACTAGTCATTAGATCAGTTCTAACCACAAAATAACAAAAGACACAAAGAACCCGTAGATACTGAAACTAGACATCAGTTCGGTTCTAATCACAAAAAATAACAAGACACAAAGAACCCGTAGTTGCTGAGACTAGTCATCAGTTCGATTCTAATCACAAAAATAACAAAAAAAACACAAAAAACAGTAGTTATGGAAACAAGTCTTCAGATCGGTTCTAATCACAAAATTTAATAACAAAAAGTGCCCGTAGTAACTGAAACTAGTCATCATATCAGTTCTTATCACAAAATTTAAAATAACAAAAGACACAAAGAACCCGTCCTTACTGAAACTAGACATTAGATCAGTTCTAATCACAAAAATAACAAAAGACAGAAAGTATCCAAAGTTACTGAAACTAGTCATCAGATCGGTTCTAATCACAAAAATAACAAAAGATACAAAGTACACGTAGTAACTGAAACTAGGCATCAGTTCGGTTCTAATCAGAAAAATAACAAATGACACAAAGAACCCGTAGTCACTGAAACTAGTCATCAGATCGGTTCTAATAAAAAAATTAACGAAAGATACAAAGCATCCGTAGTTACTGAAACTAGCTAGTCATCAGATCGGTTCTAGTCACAAAAACAAATAACAAAAAGTATCCGTAGTTACTGAACCTAGTCATCAAATCAGTTCTAGTTAGAAAAATAACAAAAGACACAAAGAACCCGGTGTTACTGAAACTCGTCATCTGATCGGTTCTAATCACAAAAATAACAAAAGACACAAAGTACCCGTAGTTACTGAATCTAGTCATCAGATTGGTTCTAATCACAAAAATAACAGAAGACAGAAAGTACCCGTAGTTACTGAAACTAGTCATCAGATCGGTTCTAATCACAAAAATAACAGAAGACACAAAGTACCCGTAGTTACTCAAACTAGTCATCAGATCGGTTCTGGTCACAAACATAACAAATGACACAATTCTCCTTATTTACTGGAACTGATTATCAGATCGGTTCTAGTCACAACAAAATAACATAGTACCCGTAGTTACTGAAACTAGCTCAGAGCCTTGGTATTGCTATAAATATAAAACCACTCTTAGATATAAATAAGCTTACTTTAAACGGGTTTAGTAAAGATTTCATTAACAATTTAAGGAAAATCCAAACTTGTTCAACTTTATATATAAGTATTAATGGGATAAAGGAGTTCAAACGTTAATAAATCAACATAAACGTACCGAATGGCTTGCGTCGATGTAACATCGTAACTTTTTCAAATGAATTAGAATTTGTTGTTAAACAGTGAGACATATACGAAAGCCTATTAGGGTCATAAAAAAAAAATTATCTCGTAATTACGAGATAAATATCTCGTAATTACGAGATAAATATCTCGTAATATCTCGTAATTACAAGAAAACTATCGCGTAATTACGAGATAATCATTTTTTAACTCGTAATTACGAGATAATTGTCGCGTAATTACGAGAAAACTATCGCGTAATTACGAGATAAAATAAACTGCTTCGCTGAGCGCAGCTGGATACGCCCGCAGAAGTCCAACCCTGAACAGTTGGGACAAAAATGGACACAATGTTCAAGCTTGATACAGGTCTGACTTTGGATTGTAATTAAATATTTGACATATTATAGGTTTCTGAATAAATGTAGTCAAAGAACTTGAAATTGGTTATATAAATTGAATTTATATTCAATTAAAGATTTCTTGCTGTTGTGCAATACACTGTGCTGTTGCGCAATACTTAGTAAATCTGTTGTCAGACTATAAACAAATAAAGTTCAATTAATTCTCAATGTCATATTAGAAGTTTATGAAAATGTAAAGGGAGCTTACATCAATAGATATAAACTATTCACCAAAGTTTCATGAGAATTGCTGACAGCATTTTTGAGTTATTGTCTGAAAACTGGAAAATCACCCCTTTTTTAATGAATAAAACCCAATAACTCAGAAATGATAAATGAAAAATTTATAAAATTCTAAACAGAGCTTACATCAATAGATATAAATAATTCACCAAAGTTTTATAAGAACTGCTGGAAGCATTTTTTTATTTTTTGTCCGAAAACTGGAAAATCCCCCTTTTTTATGAATAAAACCCCATAACTCGAAAACGTAAAATCTAAAATTTATAAAAAACGAAAGGGAGCTAACATCAATAGACATAAACAATTCACCAAAGTTTTATGCAAATTAGTTAAAGCGTTTTTGAGTTAATGTCCGACATGTTGACGACGGACGGACAGACGGACAGACGGACAACGGTATACCATAATACGTCCCTTAAACGGGCGTATACAAATGATTATCTCGTAATTACGAGATAAAAAAATGATTATCTCGTAATTACGCGATAGTTTTCTCGTAATTACGCGATGATTATCTCGTAATTACGAGATAAAAAAAAATGATTATCTCGTAATTACGCGATAGTTTTCTCGTAATTATGCGATAATTATCTCGTAATTGATTTATCGTAATTAAAAGATAAAAAAAAGGATTATCTCGTAATAACGCGATAGTTTTCTCGTAATTACGCGATGATTATCTCGTAATTACGAGATAAAAAATGATTATCTCGTAATTACGCGAGAGTTTTCTCGTAATTATGCGATAATTATCTCGTAATTGATTATCTCGTAATTACGAGATAAAAAAAGGATTATCTCGTAATTACACGTGGTTTTCTCGTAATTACGCGATAATTATCTCGTAATTACGCGATAGGTTTCTCGTAATTACGAGATATTTTGTAAATTTCGGCGCATGTGTCTAACATATTTTGTGCTAATTACAACACGGCTTTGTTAACAAAGCGTAATAAGGACGTCATATTAGAATTCGTCGTGGCAGTGTTATCTTACTACGAAAGTGAATATTGCAGCCTTTAAACAACATAAGCTTTAATTCGACAAAAAGATGAGATAGTCGAACTATCATAGTTTATGTTAACTACATATGCATATGCATGTAGTCTAAGGATTTGGTACCTAAGGATTCTCGGTTAGTATTATAACATATGACGTCACACTTTTATTTATCTTTTAACGTTTTTGTATTGATAATTTCCTTTTTTGGTGGCACATTGAACGTAATAAAAAAGTCAATAAAAGAAACAAATAGCAAGATAAGTAAAACGAATATGTAAGAAATGAATAAAAAATAGAAATAATGCTCTCGAGGTCATACGTTATAGGACTAAGGTTTCTGTTTCATCTTTTTAATGGTCCAGAATCAATAATTTAATAAATTCGATAGGAAGCTTTAAGAATATGCCATTTTTCAAATACAGATAGATTGATTGATTGGTTTATCATTGATTGATTGATTGATTGATTGATTGATTGATTGATTGATTGATTGATTGATAAGTATATTGATTGATAGATTCATTTATTCATTCATTCCCAAGGGGTTATTTGACCTTATGAATTGGTTGAATTGATACCGGTAATTTCTTAACCACCATCTTGGGAAGTGCTAAAATTGTCAATTAAAAATCTATCCCCTCCAAGTCCAAAGAACAGAGGTTGTGAACAATTCAGGCCATCGTAAGGCCTGTGAAAATGAATAGTTATATTAGTAAATGTCATAAAAGGATAGATTGTAAAACGTATATATATGCTCTACGGAACATTTTAACACAAAACATTTTAACATTTTCAAAAAATCATTTCTCTATAAGATTAATGTTGCATTTTTATTTGCTACTTACTTATTGGACTTAAAGGTTTGCAAGTTGAAAAAAGCTATTCTAAGAGATTTTGTTTCTCTGAATTCAAATATGCTCATTTCTTGAAATAACCCATATTATATGCAATAACAAAATATAAGTATCAACGGGATAGCATACCCTTACGTGAAATACTATACTTTGATCCTAGCAATACCGTCATAGTTATCAATATATAAAAGTAAAATATAAAATCAATGAAATAATTTAGTAAAACTTTTTTCTAATCTGTAGCAGCAAAATTTGTGACTTATACACGTCTTTCATATTTAAATGTACACAAAACGTTCACATAACATATCAAAAGATAATGCCGCGTGATTCACTGGAAAAGGTAAAATATACGGAAACGTCGCCATGCAACGTTCACAAAAAGTCAATCTGTTAAACATTATGAGCAAATGAAATATGTTAAAAGCATCCATTTCTTAACAACAAAAAAATGAATCGTAAGTATGAACTTTATTATATGTCAAATTGTTTTCAACATTTTAATAAATGAAACAAAGCATCTGTTCTTCGATTTTTAAGACTTAGGGTGTGAATTTAAGCATGGCTGCAATTTGGATACTCCTCATAATAGAATCATGGATCGTTTGGAGGTCTGTTCAAACCCATTTTTTTATGATTCAATATGGATTCAAAATTAAATTGGTGTAACTATATTGTAAAGAAGGATACGTCTACAAAATAAACACATAATCGAAACTCTTATCTGGGTCATAAAAAAAAAAACGTAGGTGAAAAAAAAACCGCAATATGAGTACCCTCACGTTTTGTCGTCAAAATCGGAAACATACATATACCCGGCCGGCATGTCGGGTCCGTGTGATTCCTAATAAAAATCCTTGGTCAATGATTAAAAAAAAATTGAATTGAAAACAATAACTGCAAATAAATTAAGTAAAATTGAGATTGGAAAAGGGGAATGTGTGAAAGAGAAAACTACCCGACCAAAGAGCAGAAAACAGCAGAAGGCAACCAATGGGTCTTCAATACAACTAGAAAATCACGCACCAGAGGCGTGCTTCAGCTGGACCCTAAACAAAAATGTGTACTAGTTCAGTGATAATACTATATATAATTTACAAACCCTGAAATATATAAATGAACTAAAATTAAAAATCATACAAGACTAAAGGGATAGGCGCAAAAAAGCGGCGGAGTTAAACATGTTTTTTTGATATCTCAACTTTCCCCTATACCTCTAGCAAAGGGTGGGTCTTTTCACCACCGAACACAACCGCACACCATCGAACACCCAAAAAAACCATCAACTACTGAGAAAATCAGTGATTTTATACAATAAAACGATAAAATCAATTAAATAACGTCTAATTTAACAATTTTTTAGATGTTTATATGCATCATTTTTCTGTTAAAGTCGATTATCAATATAATCCATATAAAGAAAAACGTCTCCGGATTCATCACTATTTTCTACGTACGTACGTCCCGAAATTGTTTTCAGTTTTCTAAGTTAAGTTTGCCTCAACCAAATGTTATTAAAAACTTATACACAATGCTTATTACCACAAAACACAGACCAAGTTTGAGTTTTGGTGGCGTTACTTTTACCTGGGAACAGTATATCTAACTGTCAATATATATGTTCCTGCTTTTACCTTTCTAGACTGAGGTATGCCCCATTACAAACGGGAAAAAAAAAGAATTTTTTGTTTCCTTTCTCTAACTTTAGTTTGCCTCAACCAAAATGCTCATTATAAAAAAACACAGACCGGGTTTGAATTTTGGTGGCGTCATTTTTACCGTTCTAGAGTTATATAGTATATGCCCTTTACAAATAGAAAAGTTGCTGAATTTTTCGTTTCCGTTCTCTATAACTTTAATTTGCCTCAACCAAATGTTATGAAAAGTATTCACAAAGCTTTTTACCACAAAACACAGATCAAATTTGAATTTTGGTGGCGTCACTTTTACCTGCGTTCTAGAGTTATGCCCCTTTACAAATGGAAAAAAAAATGCTGAAATTTTTGTGTCTGTTTTCTAACTTAAGTTTGCTTCAACAAAATGTTATGAAAAGTATACACAATGCTTATTACCACAAAACTCAGATCAAGTAACCAGTTATTAATCATCTTTATTCAGATGGAAGACTGGAAACTTAAAGAAGTACAAATTTGTGTACGTCACTTTTTTGCAGTTCTTGAGTTGTCCCTTTATAATGTTATATGCAAGCGGGGGCATCATCTGTGTCTCATGGACATATTTTTCCCCATTTATTTTTAATATTGATCGATGAATCAATCACGCGTTTTCAATTTTTTTTCTAAAGGAGAAAGGAGGAAAATTCATAGGAACGTGTGAGAGAGTTGCAACTACTGTAGATCTACTCGTTTTTCTCCCCTGTCTTTGGTGAAGCTCCAGAAAATATGACCTTAAAAATCTTTGGCAGCTATTCTGTTGTGAGATTTAACCTGCTAACACGTAGCTCTCATATGATATAGTTCAAAATTATTCGAGCTTCGATATTTCTCATCTTGAGATCATAACTCAGTATTCTCTGATTTATCAATTTATACAAGTTTATAAGTTGAAGAACAATCTGTGAAATGTCATTGTCAAACAACACACAGATGAGCTTAGCTGATAATGTTGAATAATATAATAATGATAAACAGAACACTAACCAAAAGTATGTAGTTCCCTTAAGTTAAAGAAGGCCCTGTTGTATGCCTGAGGCTTGGGGGAGCGTCTTTTTACCACAGAACACCACAGAATACCACAGAACACCACAGAACACCCAAAACTTACCACAGAACTTCGAAATATTAATACTTCAGACATTATTATCATGTTATTGTTCATTCTTTTTATAATTTGACATTTATTATTCAAATAAATTTATTTTTTTCTATTTAGGGTCGACTCACTAACGCTACTCCCCCAACTGAAAGGCCAATATCAATTGGGATCATACCGAAAACCGCATGCTATTAAAACCATAATATATTTATATTTGTGACATTTATATTTTAAATACATTTTAATCTTTTTTGTAATTTTAATTCATTTTTGAAAATGTTTAGATGCATTACGTAATTATTTGTTAAATTTATTTTGTTTTAGCAGGTGTTTTTTTTTGTCACTTTTTTATGAATTCTATGTTAAGAGTTGTTACAATAAATAATCAAAATGGTTAATGTGACATTTTATTGAAGTTGTTGTCCACAAATAATTAAACTTTATTAAAGTGATTAATGAAGTAATTTGTTAAGCTGATATCTAGAGTTGTTAAAACAATTGGCTAATGTTTGTACATCAAAGTTTTCTCCATTTATAGAGTTATATATAAAACTTCAAAAAGATATATAAAGTTGTTGTAGGACAGTAATAATTGAGTTGACTAATACCATATTATAAGTGTGTCTTTTTAATTGTCAATTAAAAGTTCAAGCTTGATGACTGTTTTTGGAATCTTATGTTGTGTTGTATCTTCTCCAATCATTTAACAATATTTCGGATTTTTACCATATTTTGTATGCATTTAGAAATTGTTGAACTGAAACTTTATATCGAAAAAAAACTGGTATATGTAGCATTTACATATATATTCTATATTTTTTAGTCAAAAATTAATGTTGACCATAGCAAGTACACCGACACAATTAAAGTACCGAAATTTAATTAGATTAACCAATTTTGACACTTGTGGTAATCACCAATCAAGCCAATTAACATGTCATTTAAGTTTTCACACCTGAGACATCAAATACATTTAATTGAATTACCTTATATAATCAGGTGGCAACTAGAATCCAAACATTGAAGAATTTTGTAAATATTCAATTATTAATGAGATATATATTATATTAAATAGAATGTTGAAAGCAGTCTTCCTGTTCTAGTTATAATCAAGTCATTTCAAGATTACAATTTTTATGATAATATAATTCAAGATTAAAATGTGAACCGATGATCACCATCATTTTAGTTGAAAAATTAAGATTATTGTCTTATAGGTTTATTAATTTCACAGAATAAATAGTTACATATGAGAAATATTAACTCTTTCTTAATTTCATGAAAAAATATTGTAAAACAAAAGAGATATTAACAGTTTTTATCGATCAGTTCAATATATTCAAAGCGTATATTGATCAGCGACTGAGAAAACCGTACTGTAATTTTTTTTTTTGCTAAAAACTATTTTTTTAAATGTTTATTTTAGATTTTCATTATTACAATGCATTAGTTTAGTGTCTCAAAGGTCTCCAAATGTAAACAAAATATGCCAAATAACAAGAAAGTTATGATAATTTTTATCTCATCCAGTCAATCATCATGTCATTGGTGTAACCCGAATTAAAGAAATAATATATACTAGTAACTCTGATTTATTAGATTTTCGTTTTATAAAGTAATTTTACTGTTCTGTGGCATATTTCAGTAGTTTTGTTGTAATTTGTGTAGTTCTGTGGTACATTTTGAGTGTTCTGTGGTATTCTGTGGTGTTCTGTGGTATTCTGTGGTGTTCTGTGGTAAAAAGACGCTCCGGAGGCTTGGTGCAAGAAACTAGCATGTACTGGTCAAGGACCAGTTACCGTCAGTTACCGTCAACATGCATTTTATGTAATAACGGAAGCATTGCGAAAAATTGACATACTGGTTTTATTTACAGACAAACACTATTGCTTCATATTTAAAAACTTTGGTTTGTTTAATGACATGACCAGTGTTTTGTTTTTGGAATATGTTGTGGGAAGAAACACGTGTGGGAACATGACGTAATAACTTTTTGGGGTCATCGATTTTGGGAAACTTGCCGTTTTCAAACAAATACTATATCGAAGCTTGCTTTAGAATTCAAATTTCTTTCATAAAAATCAAAACAGGTTTAAAATTTTCAAAATCATATTCTATGCTCCCTTTCAACACAGTGTATTTTGTATGTCTCAAAGGTCACAATTCATGATGCAATCAGATTTCTCAAAAGGAAGAAAAGATTTAGAATTTATGGACGTAATGACTAAATGTTTGGTTCATCCGACAAATAAACTTCTCTTTTACCTACAGAAAAGCATATATGACATTAATATCCATATTAACTATGAGTTATTGCTAAAATTATTAAGTGGCGGTAACTGGTCCTGGTTACCATGAAATCTCACCCAAAAATAGGCATACTTGCTAACTGCTTTTAGTCTTTTACAAGACTGTGGTGTTTAACCTGACTTTTGGTAACCATTTTATATGTTAAAAGAATATTTTCTGCAAGAGTTCCTTTAAGAAATAATTTGAGAAAAACTACGAATTTATGAGGGTAACTGGTATCGAACCAGTATATGTTTTTTCTTTTTGGCCAAACTTTTTCTATTACCATACCAGTTATTGCTCATGTTGCTGTAAATGTATCAACAGTCAGGGGACATTGAAATAAGTGATTTTTAAATCACTTATTTTAGTAGCAAATTCAAAGTTTTGTCACAAATTGTGATTTTGTAGTTTTACCAAAATTTTAAACACATAGGCTTAGATAATATCTTTTCATTAGTAAAATTGGAAAAAATTTCCTTTTTGCTTTTAAGCAGCAAGGTTTGTGCCTTTGATGAAATCATTTAGCTGCAAATTCTATTTTAGTTGAAAAAATGCTATAAAAATGGCTTTACATTATGAACTGTTACTTTCTTAACAGATTTTTCCCAGCAGTGGGAGTATTTTTCCTGTAAAATTCAAGGTTTCATCTTATAGATTATGTAATTTAATTCTACTGTTCGCTATCAAAATTTCCCTGTTCGGGGGTGTTGAAATTAGTGGGGGTTATTAAAATAATGATACTTAAAGAAGTGATTTTTTGGAAGGAAATTGAGGTATGATACTTAAACAAGTGATTTTTATGTCATTATCCTAGATTTAGTACAAGGTCATCACCTGACATGACCCGGTCATCCTATCAACACAGATGTTGGTTCTGATAATTTTAGCAACATAATTAGTCCCTGAATCATTAGTATTCTATATTTAAAGCTACAATAAAATTAAATCACTTAGTCTAGTGATTAATTTGTACTACTTAAATAGGTGATTATTAAAGAAAGACAACTCTTACTTCCAACCTTTATGGACATAATGTTACTTCATTTGTACTTGAATCAGTGATTTAGAAAATCACTCATTTAAGTAAGTCTCCTGACTGATCAAGGAAATTCAAATAATTATGGTAGAGCATAAGATGTACAAGGTGTTACCATTCTATATATGTCTCATGCCGTTTTTCACAAGTTTTACAATAGTCTTGTATGTTTTTTAATTTTAGTTCATTTATATGTTTTGGAGTCTGGTAAGTCTGAGATTACTCTGATGTCCAACTGCTGTTTTGCCAAACATGCTGGGGCCCTGGGACGTCAGAGCTGTTCCCATATGAAAAAGTGGATATTTGCCCGTCCAAAATGGTTGCGCTGCTTCGTTGCTTCTGGGGCGGACTGACGGCCTTGTATCAATATACATCGTGCCTCAATTTTTTCTTTTTCATTTATCCACTTTTTGATATGGGACAAGCTCTGACGTCCCATGGCCCCAGCTTGTCTTGCAAAACAGCCATTGGACATCTCATTGGCACTCATACCACATCTTATATCTATTAATCAATGAGACAAGGCTTTTAAGGAATAAACTAAACTGTAATAATAAGGCTTAGAACATTTGTAGTAGCAACAACAAATTGTAAACCTCCACCTACTGTAGATGTGAAAAGTTAGTGGTGGAAGCAAGCTTACAGGCAAATACTGAAGTTGAAAATAAAATTTGACAGCTTAAATCATTGGTTTAAATTTTTATGATTCGCCTGCAGGTAAAACTGAAGATTATTATGAAGATAAAATTGAGAATGGAAATGGGGAATATGTCAAAGAGACAACAACCCGACCAAAGAGCAGAAAACAGCAGAAGGCCACCAATGGGTCTTCAATTCAGCGAGAAAATCCTGCACCCGGAGGTGGTCCTCAGCTGGCCCCTAAATAAAATTGTGTGCTAGTTCAGTGAAAATGGACGTCACACTAAACTCCAAAACATATAAATGAACTAAAATTAAAAAACATACTAGACTAACAAAGGCCAGAGGCTCCTAACTAGGGACAGGCGAAAAAATGTGACGGGGTTAAACATGTTTTGTGAGATCTCAACCCTCCCCCTATACCCCTATCCAATGTAGAATAAAGAAACACATAGCAATACGCACAGTAAAACTCAGTTTAAAAGAAGTCCTAGTCTGATGTCAGAATAGGTAACAAAAGAAACTAAGCAAAATGACAATGATACATAAGAAGCTGCTTACAGGAGTGACGCCAAACTGTAGTTATGATTGGGTAGTTTGAAGACATTAATCTAGGGATGTCGGTATGCAAATTCTGTCAAAATGTGTTTAAGGAAATATTTGCAGTTAAAACTGTATCCTTTATAAAGGAGGTCTTTATTTACAACCTATTGTTACTTATTTTTTTATTGTTTTTACAGAAGGTGGTTAAATGTGTAAGGAACTACAGTTCAAAACAGGAATTAAATGTAAGTGTTTTTAGGTTGTTTTTATGATGATAACTGCACAATTTCTGAGAACTTGCAATTGATTGATCTTTAAATTATAAATAATTTGGGTCAAGCATTAAAATAATCTTGAATGGCAAGGCTTGGGCAAGCACAGGGTTATCCAATATAAAGGTTTACACTCAGATATGCCGCTGATAAGTGTAACTTTTCATATTGTCAAATATTTCTCAATGAGGTACAATTTCACGGATATTAAATAACAATAGGTAGAAATTTGTATGTCAATGAATCAAAAATGTTCTGCTAAGATGTCTGTATGAACTGTAATGATCATTTATGTAATTATTATAAATGATCCCCTGTGTTTAACATCTGATTAAAAAGTCACATAACAAATTCATGAAATTATATGTCTAGCTGATACAAAATATATGAATGGTTTATGATTTTCCTAATAAAATATATGTATGGGTAGGAATTTTCACAAGAATCAATATATAAATAGGGGGGGGGGGGGGTTAAACCCCAGCAAGACGTCTGTTGAGACCCCCTCCGATAAGGGCAAGGTGAAGTATGCAGATTTTTAGGGTAACATGCATATGGTTACTGTCATTATAATGTTCAATACTCTACATGCTCTATCTTTATGATCATGTTTAATTAAGCACTGTTCATGTAACTGTTTTAATTTCAAATATTATGTATTTCTAAAACAAAAATCTTTTCATCTACCTTTCTACATTAGTTTTTAGCTCACCTGGCCGGAAGGGCCAAGTGAGCTATTATCATCACTTGGCGTCCGTCGTCGTTAACTTTTTACATTTTGAACTTCTTCTAGAGAACCACTGAATGGAAATAGAACCAAACATGGCATTAATGTTCCTTATGAGGTGCTGACCAAGTGTTTTTACTTTGAAGCCGATCCATCATCTAAGATGGCCACCAACGGGGGACTCAGTTTAACATAGGACCCTATGGGAAATACATACAAATGTCTTCTTTAAGAGAACCGCTGAATTGAATGAAACCAAACATGGCATTACTGTTCCTTATGAAGTGCTGACCAAGTGTTGTTACTTTGCAGTCGATCCATCATCCAAGATGGCCGCCAGCGGGGGACTTATTTTAACATAGGACCCTAAGGGAAATACATACAAATGTCTTCTTTTAGAGAACCACTGAATGGAATGATTTACTGTTCAAGATGGCCACCAGGATATTTTATTAAATCACGGTACCAATATTAAACCAAATTTGGCTTCAATCATTATTTGGGTATCTGTTATGATTTTTATATATTTTTGCATGATTTCCAAAACCAAAGTAGAGTCAGGTGAGCCACACAGGCTCTTGAGAGCCTCTAGTTTAACCAACATGACTATATATAGCCAAACAGAAAACTTGTGTCTTCAGTTATATATTTTTGTAAAACTTTACTAAGTTCCTGTTCGGCAATTTTAGAAATTGACTTAAAAATAAATTACAATAGGGATTTTTTTTGGTCCAGGAGTATGTTTAATAGACAGGTTTGTAATTTGTATTAAAACTACATTTTTCTTAACTCAGGACGTGGTCATAGCCAGTGCAGTACGGACACCTATTGGATCTTTTCTGAGCTCTTTAGCAGAAGTACCTGCCACTCGTCTGGGATCTATTGCTATCAAAGAATCTATAAATAGAGCAGGTATGTATCCATTGTGATATATTCCACATTTTGATAATAGTTAAAATAAGTGATGGTTAACCATGGTTTCCAACAAATTTCATATAGAATGAGATCAGAGGCTTTGTGAAAAATGTAGTCATAATTTGATTGAAGATGAACAACATTTTATTATTACCATGCCGGTAGTTGTCCTTCATACAATGTTGATAGAGAGATATTTTTCAAAGAGATAAAAAAAAATTTTGTCACAATTTTTCAGATCTCTTAGACATGTTAGATGAGACAAAATTGTTTTGGTTATTTACTATTAAAAATTTGTCTGTCCTAGAAATTTAGCGAATTATATAATTAAATGTCTAGGTGTCAGACAACTGTCTATCAATATACATAATAACGATGATTATCGTAACAGATTTTATTGTTCTGATTCTGCCTGGAATAATATGTTGTTGAAAGCGTATACAGTGAAGCAACTATTTCAGAAATTATATATTTTCAGGAATTAAACCAGAAGATGTTAATGAAGTTTACATGGGCAATGTCTGTACAGCATCAGAAGGTCAAGCTCCATGTAGGCAGGCAACGTTAGGGGCAGGTAATGATATTAATAGCTGGGCAATGTCTGTACAGCATCAGAAGGTCAAGCTCCATGAAGGCAGGCAACTTAGGTGCAGGTAATGATATTAATATCTGGGCAATGTCTGTACAGCATCAGAAGATCAAGCTCCATGTAGGCAGGCAACCTTAGGGGCAGGTAATGATATTAATATCTGGACAATGTCTGTACAGCATCAGAAGGTCAAGCAAGCTCCTTGTAGGCAGGCAACAGTAGGAGCAGGTAATGATATCAATATCTGGATAATGTCTGTACAGCAACAGAAGGTCAAGCTCCTTGTAGGCAGGCAACCTCAGGAGCAGGTAATGATATTAATTCCTGGGCAATGTCTGTACAGCATCAGAAGGTCAAGCTCCTTGTAGGCAGGCAACCTTAGGAGCAGGTAATGATATTAATTCCTGGGCAATGTCTGTACAGCATCAGAAGGTCAAACTCCTTGTACAATGTTGTAGGCAGGCAACCTTAGGGGCAGGTAATGATATTAATATCTGGGCAATGTCTGTACAGCATCAGAAGGTCAAGCTTCATGTAGGCAGGCAACTTAGGTGCAGGTAATGATATTAATTCCTGGGCAATGTCTGTATTACATCAGAAGGTCAAGCTCCATGTAGGCAGGCAACATTAGGGGCAGGTAACGATATTGATATCTGATAGTAGGAGACTCTAGGGACAGGTGATCACATACTTCTATTTTGGGTAACATCAGGGCATGTATAATGATATATCTAGTCTACAATATAATATGAAGTTGTCTGTTTGCAAGTAATTGATTTGTTTCATTTTGATTATGCCTTTTTATACTT